>NC_056751.1:603457092-603629592 GCF_019279795.1 Protopterus annectens
ATATTCATAACATTTTTAAATTCATTGAACGAAGGAGGTGTATCTGAAATCCAATTTCTAGTTATTATTTTCCTAGCCACTGCTAGGATAGACCATAACAAGGGAAGCTTAATCTTTTTAACACATTGAGGTACAGGTGTGTTGAATAATATAAGAGACTTAGAAATAATGAAATTATCTGTAAAAGAGCCTGCAAAATTCATTAATTGACTTCCAGTATTCTTTCAACTTCATACAGTCATAAAACATATGAGCCCAGTCAGCATTAATTTCTACATTACATCTCTTACATAGATTATCTTTATTATTAATTTTATTCATCATCAAAGGTGTATAAAAGATCTATGTAAAAATTTCCATGTATAAAGTCTCCAGACAATGGAAGATGTAGTTCTATAAGCAGATTCCAATATATATTGTTTATCTTGTTGAGTTGGTGGGTCCCCATTAATAGAGGTGAAATAATTCCAGTATGAATCTACATTGTAAAAGTTTCTTGTCTGATAATTTTATGTATATATGAAAGTTTACCTTTATCAGAAACTTTATGCTGTAAATTTATTATCAAGTAATCAATCAGTTTTGGAATAGATTCTTTAACTGTTATAGACATTAGATCTATTCTATCAATGAGATGTTGTCTAAAGATCTGAACCTCTAACCAGCAAGTTTCTCTTAGATCAAATTCTTGTTTTAAGAAATCTAGATTTTTAACTTTATTATCAGATATCAGCTGATACCAGTACTTTAGATTATTATCTATAGCTAAATGAGCTCCTTCAGAAGTAGATGACATAAGCATACCCTGAGTATAAATTATAGGAATACAATAAAATTCCATTCCCTATACTTAGGGTGCATGAATATAAAGTTACGATAACTAATAATAATATTTAATGGGTAACAGACCATATGTTTAGCTGTAATAGGTGAAGTACAAAATTCCTTTAGCAACCACAACATGGAGTTATTTATAATCATATTTTTATGTGTTAAGGAGATTTTCATGAAGTGCATACTAATTAGCTCCCAATAATCTTTCCATTTTGCGACATATGACCGATCTATTAATAAAGTAATAACTTTTATAATAGAAGAGATAATATATAAATTAAAGTCTGGAAAAGAAATACCCCTTGAGACCAGCTATTAGTATGTTTCTTTAATGCAATCCTAGGTCTATTAGGTGCCCATAAGAAATTTAACATTAGTGTATTCAGTTTCTTGATAGTTATTTTTGTAGGTGAAAGTATTATTGATTGTATTAAGTATAAAATCTTGGGGAATATTATCATTTTAATAATTGTAAGTCTCTCCTCCATAGTAAAAACATATTATTCCAGGTATTAAAAAGATTTTGTATATTAAGAAAACAGGTATTATAGTTATTATATATAATAGATTTAATATCTTTAGATAGGATTATACCTAAATAAGTTATCTGACCTGAGTTGGGTACATATTTAGTAAAATCACTAATGAGAGTATTTTTTCGTGTATATAGGTAGTATTTTAGTTTTTCTTCATTGAATATTAAACCAGAAATACTTTTAAAATTCATCATTTTATCAAATAAAGACTGCATAGAAGAATTAGATCCTGCTGATGTAATTAGAACATCATCTGCAAAAAGTTGAATTTTTGATGTTGTATTTTCTTCTATTTCAAAACCCTCTATGTCAGTACTGTTTCTAATCAAATTAGCCCAAGGCTCCATTACTAAAGTGAATAATAGTGGAGAAAGTGGACATCCTTGCTTTGTACCTTTAAGAATGGGTATTTTTTTGTGAAACATATGATCTGAAGTAGGCAGACTTCATTCGTCTGCAACCTGTGGGTATCGGATCCGACCTCGGATCCGAGCCGGCAATTCAAAAGCTTAGGCTCCGAGCTCCTAGCTCCTCCCTCTTACCCATAACCCCTTGCCAAGCCCTGACTGACCCCAGATTTCGTTTGCCGCTTTTCAAGTAGCTACGGAATTCCAGAGCTCCTGGCGTTGGTTAAGATAAGAAACTATTTTTTGACAGAAAAAGTTTTAAAAGTCTTTATTTTTGTTCTTGATATAGTTAGTGTTGAGTGTGTTTAGGCTTTCCTCTCTCTTTTATTTAATTTTCTCGGGTTTTGCGTAGTTTGTTTGTGTGTGTTTTGTGTTAGGCCTTAGGGTTGTGATGTCTGAAGCCCATAAGGCTGTGTTCTCGAAATGTACCGAGTGTGGCCATAAGCTGTCCCCAGCGGATGGCCACACTCGTCATGCTTGGGGTTGAACACCTGTCATCTGGTTGTACCATTTGTGCAGGGTTCAACCCCGGCTTTGAGGAGCAGAGGTCGAAGTTGGTGCTGGCGGGTCTTTACCTCCAGATACCGCCGCCTCTGCCCTTCCACTCAGCAACCTGTTGCTGTGGGTTCTTCCTCCGGCTGGGACTCAACCTCCTCTAAGTTGCCGGAGGAAGGAATCCTCTAGGGAAAGACAGAAGGAGAGGCACAGGAGAAGCACCACAAGAGCCGAAACTTCCAGTTCGGCTCCTCCATCTAAGCGGGCCTCCCTGTGCCTTCTAGCTTTCCTCCTCCTCGGCTCCACTCCCTCGGTTCTCTCCTGGACCCGAGGAGGAGGAGGCTAGCCCTTCTAGGAGGTCTCGAGGCGGCTCTCTAGGTCCGCTTCGGTGGCCTCCACTAGGTCAACATTTTCAATGAGTGAAGCTGATATGGACCGGATGATGAGGAAATTCATCCAGGCCCAAATGCAAATGGGAGTGCTCCTAGCCCCCCCCATCCGGGAGGGCTTCACCCTTTTTCGCCCCTTGGCTCCTTCTCCGACCCATACCACGGGTTCGGAGCTGTCGGCGCCGGGCAGATTTGGATCCGGGGGTGGGTCGGATCCGATGGGTCGGCGCACCTCAGATCCGTCCCATCCCTTGAGTGCTTCGGGTACTACGGACCCGACCTCGGAGCCGAGGGCCGAGCCTCGGATCCGAGGGAGCTGGTGTGTCTTCGGCTCCGTCCAGGTCGGAGCACACCGGTCTCTCGGATCCGACGGTTTCGGCTCCGACTCCGATCCGTACGTCGGATCCGAGTGGGGGTCGGCTCTCGGGGCTTAGAGAAGCTGGCTCCCCCTCGGCTTTCGACGTAGTGGAAAGGGCACTGTCGAGGACATCCGGACCCCCGGTCCCTGCCACGGCTCCATCTCGCACTCCATTGCAGTTGGGCCAGGCCCCCACCAGCCGGTCCCAGGGACAGCCCGCCTCGATGTCCCAAGTGGTTCCCTTGGAACATCCGACTGCTGAAGAGTACTCCTCGGACAGCCCCCCCGATGAAGTACCTCGGAAGCGTAAGTGCAAAAGGAGGCACATGGACTCCCCTGAGTCCGTCACTGAAGACACAGACTTGGATGAAGGGAAGGCTCCCTAGGTCACCCCTGAGGACGTCTCATTTGGAGACATCATGGAGATGTTAAGGATCAGGGGGGGGTGGTCTGCCCCCAAGGCTTCTTCGGACGAGTCTGTGTTCTTGGAGGCATTCGAGGCGGGCCCTTCTACCTCTTGGGTGTCCCTCCTGCTGACCCCTGGTGGATCTTATTTCCATCAGGCGTGGAAGGATCCGGACACCATTGAGCCTATCCTAAGCGCCCGGACCGCATTCTTTCCTCCGTGGACCGCACCCACTGGAGTAAGGGTCCCCCAGTAGATGCCATGATGATGGCTGCAGCCACGAAGAGGAAATTGGCCCAGGAGAGTCCCTCCATGCATCCTCCGGGCAAGGAGTCCCGCTAGATGGATCGCATTGGGAAGCGAGTTTTTAGTTCAGCAACCTTCTCCTTGAGAGCGCTGAACTACATGGCACATGTCATTAGGATGCAGCGGGATCTGATTAAAGAATACGCTGCATCTCCCCCGGAGTCCATCTCGAGTGAGGATAAACAGGTTTACTCCACCCGAATGGCCACTCTCAGATCAGTTTCCAATACATCTATGCGGCTGCTTTCTCATGCTACTGAGGGAGCCGCTAGAGCCAGCGGAGCAGGCCTAGTCATGAGGCGACAGGCCTGGCCCCGCCATTGTGATTTTGCAGAGCCCTTCAAGGCAACCTTCGCGAATGCCCCCTTTGATGGTTCTGCCTTGTTTGGCAAGACTGTTCGCGAGACATTAGTCCAGAGCGAAAAGGACGGGAAGACGCTGTCTGCCGTCGGAGTCCGCTTCTCAGCTCCCCAGAGGTCCTTCTCTAAGAACCAAAAGGGACAGAAGAAGATGTGGTTCCGGAAGTCGCAGCAGTCCCAACCTGCTCCGGACAACCAGTCCTTCCGTGGCAGAGGAGGACGGGGAGGTCGTCTTGCTAGAGGCAGGGGGGCTCCTGGCAACTTTGGGTCCAGAGAACCTTTCTCTGATAGACCCACGCAGCAGCCCTGAAGGGTTGCCTGGCTGTCCGTCTCTGGAGGCAGTCGGGGGGTGGTTTTCGAGGCACCTGACTTCTTGGGAGTCCATAACAACAGACAGTTGGGTGCTTCGAGTCATATCCAGAGGATATTCAATTCCCCTATTCAAGGTTCCCAAATCTCGCAGCCTCCCAGATGTTCCACCCGACCAAAGGGAGGCAGCTATCAATCGAACAGCTGCTAGAAAAGAGCTATCCAGCGTCCCCGAGATCAAACCGGATTAGGGTTTTACTCCAGGTTCTTTTGGTGCCAAAGAAGACGGGGACTTAAGACCAATCTTAGACCTTTCCCAGCTGAACCTGTCAGTAACCAAGCAAAGTTCCGGATGGTCACCCTGCAATCTATACTTCCCTCTTGAGGGAGAACGACTGGATGTGCTCCATAGACCTCAAGGACGCCAGACTACCACATTCGGATGGACAGACGATCCAGGAGGTTTCTTCGCTTCCGGCTGGGAGCCAGTCATTATCAGTTCAGGGTCCTCCCCTTTGGTCTCACCTCAGCCCCAGGGTGTTTACCAAGGTGCTAGCGGTGGTAGCGGCCCACCTGAAGCTCCAGGGATTACAGGTCTTTCCGTACCTGGACGACTGGCTCCTGACGGCATCATCAAGGCATCTTCTGTGCTCAGCCAGGGATTACTTTCTTCAACTAGCACCAAGGCTGGGCATCACGATCAACTGGGAGAAATCTTTACTGAACCCCACACAAGTTATAGATTTCATAGGAGGAAGACTAAACACCAGATCAATGCGAGCCTTCCTCACACCAGACCGTATTGCCAGCCTGAAGTGTCATGTGACAGCGATCCTGCAACCATCTCCAACTGCAGCTTCAGTCCTGAGGGCCCTAGGTTCTATGGCGGCAGCTATTCCAATTCTCATTCATGCCCGTTTACGCATGCGGGTTCTTCAATGGACCCTTCAGGTTCAGTGGTCCCCTCTTTGTTCTTCTCTAAACGCTCCGATTGCGGTCAGCAGAGCGTGCAGGGACTCCCTTCTTTGGTGGCTTCTTTCTCCGGAGCCCCTGGCAGGGAGACCTTTTTGCGCTGCATTTCCCCGAGCCACAGTGACCACGGACGCTTCTTGCCTCGGGTGGGGGGGGCATTCTGCGGGAAAGATTGTCCAAGGCACGTGGAATCCCACAGAGACGTCATTGCATATAAATGTCCTGGAAATGAGGCCGCTGCTCCTAGCGTTGCAAGCACTTCACCACGTTCTTCCTTCAGGGACTATTGCGATTCAGACAGACAACATGTCGGTAGTCTGGTATATCAACAAACAGGGAGGAACCAGGTCTTACCCCCTTTGTCGAGAGGCCATGAGAGTCTGGGAATGGGCAATTTCCACCAAACGCTTTCTGGTAGCAACGCACATTCCGGGAAAGTCCAACATCCTTGCGGACAAGCTCAGTCGCACCATCCTTTCTCCACACGAGTGGTCTCTCAATCCTCAAGTAGCGAAGAAGATTTTTGCCGTTTGGGGCAACCCTGTTGCGATCTTTTGCCTCTCCCTCAAACGCCAAATGACAATTTCTTCGCTCTGCTTCCCACCAGGGAGTTCCCAGAGATGCTCTAGTGCATGCTTGGCCTCCCGGTCTCCTTTATGCCTACCCTCCACTTCCTCTGATGCAGAGGCTTCTGCAGAAAGCCAACAGTTTGGGGAGCAGAATGATTCTCATTGCCCCATTCTGGCCTCGACAACCTTGGTTCCCTTCGTATGGTCTCACAAAATCAATCCACCCTGGATTCTGGATCCAATTTGGATCTCATCTCCCACCCTCTGGGAATGTCAGTTCCCAATCTGCGGACCCTGAAGTTGACAGCTTGGCTGCTCCAGTTCCATCCTAATTAGGACTCCCGGTATCTCATCACCGGTCAAGGCCATTTTAGTGGCAGCTCATAAACCTTCCACCAGGCAGGTTTATCGGAGTAAATGGAAGAGATTCTCTATATGGGCAGTACAGAGAACTTTGGATCCTTTCTCGGCACCTATGTCAGCGGTGCTGGATTTTCTAACAGACCTCTTTCATCAAGGGGCTAGTTCTTCCACGATTAAGGTACAATTGGCAGCTATCTCGCATTATCACATTGGTCATGACACAGCTCCTTATGACGGCGAAATTATGCAAAACATTTCTCAAAGGAGTTTTTTGTTGAGGCCTCCAGTCAAGGAGGTTGTACCACCCTGGGACTTGTCTTTAGTTCTGCAAGCCCTTACTGCTCCTCCCTTGAGCCTGCAGCTTCTACTGATTTAAAGTACCTTTCCTGGAAGACTGCCTTCCTGGTAGCTATCACTTCAGCCAGAAGAGTGTCTGAGCTTCAGGCTCTGTCGTCAAGCGCCTTACCTTTCTTTCTTCCCTGATAGGGTGTGCCTCAGGACCAATCCTTCTTTTCTTCCGAAGGTCTCTTCTGAATCCAATATTAACCAGTCAATCAATTTACCTGTGTTTTTTCCCAAGTACTCAAACAAAGGAGAATACAAATTGCATTCCTTGGATGTTCATAGACAATTACGTTTTTATATTAACAGAACAGCTGGCCACAGGAAATCAGATCAGCTGTTCATCTCCTTTGCTAAATTTGCTCTGGGTAAAGCAGTATCTAAAGTCACACTATCTAAGTGGATTGCTAATTGTATTCTGCAGGCATATGACACTTCAGGTAGACCTGCTCCTCAGAGGGTTACGGCTCATTCTACTAGGGCAGTTTCCACGCCGCCTTTAAGTCCCGTGTATCATTGGATGATATCTCTTGCAGCTACTTGGGCCTCGCTTATACTTTTATTTCTCATTACAAGGTGGATGTTGTTTCTAGAGGAAGAGCATCCTTTGGCTCAGCGGTGCTCCGAAACATCCTTCCATGACGGCCGCCCAAGATTCAGGTAGCTAGGGACTCTGTCCCACAGGTTGCAGACGAATGAAGTCTGCCTACTTCAGATTTAGAAGTTATGTACTCACCATAACGTTCCATCTGAGTAGGTGACTTCATTCGATGCAACCATCCCCTCCATCCCCCTGACCTTTATAGAGCGAGTATTTATGCTGTTTTAGTGTACTGTTGTCAGTATTTTGAGGCAAACTCAATCTGAGGTCAGTCAGGGCTTGGCAAGGGGTTATGGGTAAGAGGGAGGAGCTAGGAGCTCGGAGCCTAAGCTTTTGAATTGCCGGCTCGGATCCGAGGTCGGATCCGATACCCACAGGTTGCATCCGAATGAAGTCACCTACTCAGATGGAACGTTATGGTGAGTACATAACTTCTAATTCCTACCTTAATATAAGCCAGCGTTCCTTTGTATAAATGCTCAATTAAATTTACAAATGCATCAGAGAAATTTGTGCATTTCAGTAAGGTAAACAGATAGTCCCAACTTACTGAATCAAATGCTGAACCTATATCAAGACTAATAAGTGTTAAATCTTTCTTTTTCCTATTTGCAAAATCAATTAATGTTAAAGTTCTTCTTATATTATCAAAAGTATTTCTATTTACAATGAAGCCCGTCTGATCTATGTCTATAATGCCGGGGATAATTGTCTTCAATCTATCAGCAAAAATACTCATAAACATTTTATAATCAACATTAAGTAATGAGATGGGTCGATATGAAGAACATCTAGTTGGATCTTTATTAGGTTTTAAAATTGGTGAAATAAATGTATATTGCCAAGATAGGGGGGTTATTAACTCAGTTTGGGCCAGAATAAAAACCTTATGTATTAATGAATATGTAGTTTTAGAAAGGATTTTATATATCTCTGGTATAATACCATCATTACCCGGTGCTTTGTTTGATTTAAGCTTATTTATTTGTGTAATAACTTCTGTATATGAAATACTCTTGTCCAATAGTTTAATCTGTTGTTTATTAAGCTTTTTATTCATGTTTGTGGTTATAAACTCCTTTATTTTATCTTTAGGTTCCATGTTAATGTTGTTATGGTTAATCTTGTGAAAGTGATTTCTAAATTCATCCAGTATTTCTGGTATACTAGAAACATTCTTCTTTTCCTTAGAGAAAAGATTTCTTTGATATGGTTTTGTTTATTCAATCTTTTTGTTTTATTTTTAAGTCTATGTAAGTATTTGGGGCTTATTGAATAAGACAAAACTTGTATTTCTCTAAAGTTATTTTAACTTTGAGTTAAAATTTCTTTGTATTTCTCATTTAGTTTGTTTATTTCTTCAATAACTTTCTTGTCCATAATATTTTCTTTATTATTATGCTTATAAGAGTCCAGTTTACTTTGAATATCTAACAATTCCTTATCCCAAGATTTCCTTTTGTTATTATACCATCTGATACTTTGTCCATATAGATATGATTTTAAGGCATCCCAAACATAGACAATGGAGACTTCAGGAGTATTATTTATGTCTAGAAAATGTTGCACTTCTGAAAGTATATATTCTTTATAGTCTTTAGCTGAGTTAAGTATGCTGGTATCCTTTTGATCTGAACATTATGAGTATTTTTTATCATGAATTCAAAAACAATTGAGTTATGATCAGATATAGGACATGAAATGATTTTGGAATTAATTAAATCTGTTACCATCTGGTTAGAAATAAAGACCCTATCTATTTTTGAATAAGTTTTGTATCTGTTAGAAAAAAGGTGTATGGTAATGATTTTGACTCTATCTGATTATTAATATCATTCAAATGATAAGAATTAGCAAAATCATTTAAATGTTTTGCATTAGATGTAATTCTTCTTTTCTTTATAGTGGTAGTATCACTTTCATGTAGTATACAATTAAAATCACCAGCTAAAATAATATCCCCTATAGAGAATATGATCTTATCAATATGATGTTTCACTGTATTAATACCAATTCCAGGTATCCAATATACATTAATTAAAGTGTAAGTCTTCCCATTAATTTGTATTGTAACCATACAAAACATTCCTTTGTCATCCAGATAAGACTTAATGGTTTTAGGAATGGGCATACTTTTATTCCATAAAATAGCCACTCCTCTTTTTTTCTGAGTGTGCTCTGAACTAACCAATACTGTATACTTATTAGTGGCTAGTTTATCAATATCTTTTTTCAAGAGATGGGTTTCTTGCAGGAAGACTAGATTGGCCTTGTGTAGATTAATGTATCTTATTAGGCTTGCCCTTTTACACGGATTATTCAATCCATTAATGTTTAAAGAAATTCCTTTTAAAGATGTCATTTGGCATTTTTAAAACTCAAGAATCTTATGATCGAAATAACAAATAACCAGATAAATAATGTTACATCTCCTCTTTTAGGTGTACCTTTAAATATAGCTGTATTTATTAAATCTCTTATGGGATTTTGTATAGGATTCAATTTTGTTTGTAGTGACAATGAGTGTACAAAATATATTGTGGATGTCAAAACTATATACATATAACAATGAACAAGTGAAAATAATGTAAGGATTAAACCTTGCATCCCGCCTGGAGTTGAAAACTCCAACTTAGAGCAGTATTTACTACTCAAGTTAACCCCCTACCCTAAGCAGCAGTACCTCAGCTACCACCTTATCAGTTTAATACTAGTTATATTTAACTGAGGTTAACAGTTTTCAATTCAATTATCTATCAAGACAAAACTACACATTTGGTAAAACAGCATCATATAAACTAAATTTTTTTTTTTTTTTTTTTTTAAAAACTGTTCATACTATTATATAGATCTATGTAATATATAACACTTGTATTCTAATAGCATTCAAATAATCTTAATGTTAGAAATCAAGAGGAGAGAAAATTATGTTTTAACATTCATTTAAATCAAAAACTTTGGCTAATATGATTCAGACATTACATGCATTAAGATGCATCTATTTTCTGTCATGTGAATTCTATCAACAGCTTCCAAAAAATCTTGAATTGTTTGTATATGAGCATTTACTTAAACTCATTATTGTCAATAGAGTAAAATATTGTATTCATAAAATTATTATAAATCATATTGCATAGTTATGCAGATTCTCAGAAACACCTGCGTTATTACCTAAAAAAAAAAAAAGCCATCACACACATAAACACAGACACATACACATACATATACACACACACACACACACACACACACACATACATATACACATACACATATATACATACATACATACACACACACATACACACACACATATATATATATATATATATATATATATATATATATATATATATATATGATCTCACTGAGTTGTGTCTTTGTAGAGCACGATCCTACTTGCTGTCCCTAGAATAAATCTGTCTGCTTTATACAAAATAATGCACAGCAAACACATATTAGTAACCAGATTTTACAATCATGCTAACCTACTGCTTTAAAATATATCACATGACATTTCTTCTAGAATAGAGTTATAAGATTATTTATGCTTGTCAATCAGATGAATTAAATGAGTTATAGTAAAGTATATGTTTGGGGCACAAGTTTTTAACACAGATTATTATGCTACTGTTAAGTAGATTTTCAAAAACATTTAAATAAATGTTTCATTTTCTATGCCTTCTAAAATAAGATATTTACTTGCTACAAGAAACTACATCATCTAAACTCATCATAACTGACATATTTTATGAATAGAGTATTTTTCCTGAATCTGTGGTGTGTCAGTGTGATAACCTTGTCAATGTTTATACTAACTGCTTTCAGTTTCTCTGTGAAAATTCTGTGAGTGAAGCTTCTGAGGAAACTCATGGACACTATGCATGAGACAGCCCACATCCCAGATTGTCTCCCTTAACATTTTGGCGGAAACTTATTAAAACTTGTGGCAAACATTCATTTTGTCAATAGAGTAAAATATTGTATTCATAGAAATTATTATAAATCATATTAGATAGTTATGCAGATTCTCAGAAAAAAGCCATCACACTCACACACACACACACATACATACACACACACACACACACACACACACACACACACACATATATATATATATATATATATCTGATCTCACTGAGTTGTGCCTTTGTAGAGCACTGTCCTACTTGCTGTCCCTAGAATAAATCTGTCTGCTTTATACAAAATAATGCACAGCAAACACATATTGGTAACCAGATTTTACAATCATGCTAACCTACTGCTTTAAAATATATCACATGACATTTCTTCCAGAATAGAGTTATAAGATTATTTATGTTTGTCAATCAGATGAATTAAATGAGTTATAGTAAAGTATATGTTTGGAACACAAATTTTAACACAGATTATTATGCTGCTGTTAAGTAGATTTTCAAAAACATTTAAAGAAATGTTTCATTTTTATGCCTTCTAAAATAAGACATTTACTTACTACAAGAAACTACATCATTTAAACTCATTATAACTGACATATTTTATGAACAGAGTATTTTTCCTGAATCTGTGGTGTGTCAGTGTGATAACCTTGTCAATGTTTATACTAACTGCTTTCAGTTTCTCTGTGAGAATTCTGTGATTTGAAGATTCTGAGGTAACTCAAGGACATTGTGCATAAGACAGCCCACATCCCAGATTGTCTCTCTTAACATTTTGGCGGGAAACTTATTAAAAACTAGTGACAAACATTCATTTAGCGGTGTAAATGCATCTAAACATGACAGAACCTCCACAATGTATTCCACAGATCATCACAGCCTCTATGCAAGTGAAATTAAACTCAAAATTACCAACAAGTAATAAAACTCAGCATTCTTCTCCCAACTCAATTTTCATACAAATCCTATTATTCACTGTGCCCACACAGTCAAAAGCATTTCTATATATTAATAAAGAAAAGAGAGTAGAAAATAAAAGGGAGTGGAGCAGAAATAAAAAAATGTAAGAGAAAGCTGTAAGAAGTATATACAATGGAATGTTACTTACTGTTTATATTAATAGAGTTAAAAATAAAACATATTATTTACTCTTATTTAGTTCTGATTATTATTAGTTAAAGCATGACAGATTATTTACAAACAAGCATAAGCAGTATAATCAAGAAAGTATAATTAGAAATAGCATTTGAAGAACTTATAAACTTTTACAAGAAATAAATATGTTATTATTCTATTAATGATATTTTCATTACTGTTCTCTCCCTGCCCTCCCCCACCCTTTACCCACTACATAATCTAAATAGAATGTCATTGTTTAAACAAAGAAAATAATAAAAGAAGAAGGAAAAAAAGGTAAAGATAAAAAATGTATCAAATTACTAACCTTACTTTTTCAGAAAGAAAAACAAATCGAGTCACAGCCTGCCATTAAATCCTCAGGCATTTTGACTGGTTATGAAACAAAACATTTCTTTGCACATAGAGAATAACTTTGATTAAATCTTTTCCAAAATATTTGTGGCTTTCTGGAAATGCAGGAACTATATTCAAAAGATTAATAATGAACTAAAATGATGAGAGAGAAAAAACATATAACAAATCATTTGTTTTTTAGTCTCTTCTTCTTCTCTGAAGTCTTCCAGGAAGCTTCAGTTGCCAATCTCTTTAATGAAGAACTAGCCCATTCCATTTCTTCTATTTTATCCAAAATCCTTTTTTCTTTGACAAACAGTAAAGCAGAGTCTAAATCATCGAAGACCTTAGGACCATCAGGAAGGAAGATTTTAAGCTTGGCAGGAAACAGAAGGTATGTTTTAAACTGTGCTTTTTTAAGCTCCCTTATTTGTGGCAGAAAAACTTTTCTTTTAGCAATTACCATGGAAGAATAGTCATTGTCAAAACGCACAGTTGTCTGATTAAACTTAACAGGAGCTTTAGCCCAAGCAGATTTAAGAACCATCTCTTTATCAAAAGATGATAGAAATCTAACTATAACTTATCTAGGATAGTTTTTGTTAGAGTTAGTATTAGCTATAGATCTATGTGCTCTTTCGATACCAAAAGAGAATGCTTCTGGTAAATCTAAAGTTTTAGGGAGCCATGTTGTTAAAAAAGAAGTAATATTGTTACCTTCAATATTTTCTGGCAGTCCAAAAATCCTAATGTTATTGCGCCTAGATCTATTTTCCAGGTCATCCAGCTTTGTTTGTAAATGTGTATTTTGTTTCAGCAGAAACTCAATGTTGATTTCCTGTTCTTGTATTTTATTTTCCATGTCATTCACAGCTTCTTCTATGCCTGTCATCTGGATCTTCTGTTGTTGCAGGTCCATATGTAACAAGTCTATTTGTTTTGTAGTTTTTCTATGAAAGTGTCTATTTTAGTATCCATTTTATCCATCTTAGCAGTAAGTTGCTGGACTATAATTATCAGAGACTGAAGTTCTTTCTTGATGCTGGAGTCTTGAGAATTTGTCTTACTGGAACTCATTTCAGACTGATAAACTGACAGGAAAATTTCCAAAGTAATTTCTGACAGGAATATTATTAAGATTTCCTTTCTTTTTTAGATATAGTTCAAGAACTATATAAAACAAACATATTTAGAAAGAAAATTACTTCAAGAATTAATTTTTTAAGTAATTAATTCCTGTCAATGTAATGAAATTGGTGGAGCTGAAGAAATCTGCTGCTATCCTGTGTTCATCCTTGGCCACGCCCCCCGCCTGCTGCCACTTCTGACATCAAGTTTTTATCTTGGAAGACAGCCATTCTGTTAGCTCTGACCTCTGCCAGGAGAGTTTCGGAGTTGCAAGCTCTCATGGCTGTGGAACCTTATATTATTTTTCATCAAGACAGAGTGTCTTTAAGGACTAATCCTTCTTTCATGCCTAAGGTGATTTCCAAAGTGGCTTTAAATCAAAGTATTCACTTGACAACTTTTTTCCCCAGTCCTCAAAATAAGGGGGAAAGGATATTGCATTCCTTGGATGTACACAGACAACTACGTTTTTACCTGGACAGAACCAAGGACATCAGGAAATCAGAGCAATTGTTTGTTTCTTGCGCTTCAAGTTCCCAAGGTAAAGCTATTTCAAAACAGACCATTTCTAAATGGATTGCTCATGGAATCAGATTTTGTTATTCACATCATGGATAGCAAATCCCAGGGAGTATAAGGACTCACTCTACCAGAGCTGCTGCCACTTCAGCTGCCTTCCTCAGAGGTGTTCCTACCAAAGACATTTTGGAAGCTGCAATTTGGAGTTCAGTGCATACTTTTTCCAGGCACTATAATCTACCTCTTTAAGTCTAGGGCAGGTTTTGCTTCTGCTGTCTTGCAGGGCTTTTTAGCCGCCCCCTCTTTTTTATGACCACCTCCCTTTTTATTCTGCTTTGGGATTCAACCCTCCAGTCATGACTGCAACAGTGAAACACGATGAACATAGTACAGTTGTGTACACCTACCATAAATGTAGATGTTCGAGTGTCTTCACTGTTGCAGTCTGGGTTTCCCTCCCTTCTGTCCCCTCTTATTTTTTTCTTTTGTGTGGTTCCCTTTTTTTTCACCCTTCTTTTGAGGTGTATTTGCAAAGGGTATGGGATCTTTATCATTATTGGAGCACCTGACATCTGGTGCAAGAAAAACTGGAGAACATGGCGTCGGCTGTCAGCTTTATACTCCTGGCGCTCTGATGTCAGGGAGCATGGCTGAACAGCCGACGCCAGTCCCAGACTTTGGGATTCTGGCCGACCGAGGACTGCCTGCCGGCAGGGGAGAACCCCACAGTCATGACTGCAACAGTGAAGACACTCGAACATCTACATTTATGGTAGGTGTACACAACTGTACTTTCTTCTACAAGGGTAGTGTGCCCCTAAAATTTAACTCCCATTTCCTTCATAGAGGGTTTTAGGACTTTCTATCTGCCAGCTTGTCAACTTCCCAGTTTTCTTTGAGTGGGAGAAACCATGGATGAGGTGGCCTTTCTCACCTTGGATGTGCACCATTAGCTACACAAATCTTGACTGAAACCCGATTATGTCTTTCCTTTGCACCAGGGTTTGAAGGACTGTGAGTTGCTAGAGAGGCACATTCCCACTGGATTGCCAGCTGTATTTATGTTTTTCTGTAACTTTTTAAACATGTTTGCCAACCTTCAAACCTCTCCCAGTTGAACTCAGCCCATTCATGTTTCTGCTTTAGGGACATGCCCAGTATAGTATGGAGGTAAAAGCAGTATGGAGATGCCATCTTTAAAGATATATTGAGGGTTGCTTTTGTCCTTAGCCAAGGAGCCTGGCAGATTAGGTGTTTTGGGATGATCTAACCACAAATCCTGGGTGTAGGGTGTGACTGTATGATTGAGTTACAGTGGGGCTATCATGCTTTCCCTGTATGCAGCTTTATACTTCTGTGCATGTGCTCAGTGAATGCTACCATCAGTTGGTGGCATGCTGCACCATATACCCACCTCATATATTTATACTCTGTCACTCTTCCTGGGGGACTGTAGCAGTATGTGAATGTTCTTCATTCCACATTGCTGCAGTCCTAACTATTGGGTAGTCCACTGTCCAGTCGGCCCGAATACCAAAGTATATGGCTGACGTCGGTCAGGGCGCATTAGACTGACGTCAGTACGTCAGGGTACTAATGCGCATGACCGACGCCATATCCTCAGTCTTTTTTGCCGCATGGTCCGATGCAGAAGCAGTTTTGCGAGTGCAGGTTGGCGTTCTGAAATTTTCTGAAGTCGGAGTTTCAGACCGAATCAAATTTGGCTAAGTACCCCGTTGGGGAACATTTTGGTTTTTTCTTGCCTCAGTATTTAAACCGGATGTCAGAAAAAGTGAATAACTGTATTTCTTGTGGGAAACAGATACCTCATAGGGATTACCATACCTTGTGTATACCTTGTTTAGGGCCTGAGCACGACGTTGTTGGATGCCGCTCTTGTGCTAGATTTAACAAACGCACTATTAAGAGAAGGTTAGACTGTGCCAGGTTAGTGTTTGGGAAGCGTTGTAATTATAAAATGCCGTCGGATGCTCCGGCGCCGCTTCGTCAAAAAGCGCAAGGACAAAACAGCGAAGCCTAGGGTTGATGAACCGGCAGTCCCGGACGTCGGTTCTTTAGAAACTCAGTGGAGCCAGAGGTTTTGCCAGGAGTTTCTTTGGAGTCTCAGGCAGAGACTTTACTGTTACAGGATGTGCCTTCTCAGGAGGTAGGCCAGGCTGAGGGGCTTCTCAGGTAACTGTTCTTCCCTCTCTTCCCAAGGTAGTTAGAGCCTCTCCTTCTGTTTCCAAAACTTCTTTGAGAGGTAGGCCAGGTTTGGCTTCAGTGGGGGCTTCTCCTAGCACTTCAGGTTCTGTGCCTAAGAAACATATGCTTAAAATGGCAGAAGATTTGATTACTATGATTAGAGGTTCTATGCCCCCTCCTGATAAGAGGCCTAGGGTGGAACCTGAGTTTGAGAGTTTTGAACAGTGTTCAGAGGCTTCTGAGTCTTCTGCGGAAGACTTGCAGGAGTATCCTCCTTATTCTGATTCTGATGTGGATGATTCCACTCCTACAGCTTCTCATCCTGAGGATTTCTCATTTTCAGAGACTCTGCATTCCATGAGGGAACACTTTAAATGGGAAGGCCAAGATTACTCTGATTCCAGGAAAAGGCTTAGGGAATTCTTGTTTTTACCCCAGCATAGGCCCTTAGCTATACCTCCTGTGTTGAATGTGGTGGAAGATGTTTTTGCAGAGGCTTCCCTGAACCCTGATTCTTTGCCTCCTGCTCCTGTTAAACCTGATAGGTACTATAGGGTGCCTGAAGCTCATAAGTATCTTTTTAAGAGTCCTAGGGCAGACCCGGAAACTGTTTCTCAGGGACCTAAAGGTGTTAAGGCCTCTGTTGTTAAAAACCCTGTTCCCACTGATAAAGAGGCAAGGGCTTTGGATAGATGGGGAAAGAAAGTGTATACTTCTTCCACTTTAGCCATGAGGGCGTTGAATTGTCAGTTTCACATGCTAAAATATCAAAATTATCTCCTTTCACAATTGAAATCTAAGGTGGATGCTTTGGCGGAAGGTATTGAGTGTAAAGAGTTGCTGGATTTAGTTCATGTGTCTGAACAAGTGGGTAAGCATTCTTTGCAATGTGGTTTTGATGCTGTTCAGGCCTCCTCGAGGGTGGCTGCCACTAGTTCTGTTCTTCGCAGGCATGCCTGGTTGAGGGATCAGAATTTAGCTGAGCATGTTAAGACAAGGATTTTGGATGCTCCTTTACAGTCTGATGTGTTGTTTGGTTCGCCTGTGGAAGCAGTTTTAAAGAAAATGGAGGACAAAGCTAAGTCTATGCAAACTGTTAAAGATTTTTGCAGGTGCAGCCACCGAGTTTAGTAGAAATTGGCCTACTAAGGGATGGACATATCCTGCTTATGATTCCCAGTCTAGGGGTAGGTCTAGGCGTGGTAGGGCGGAGCTCAAGGTTCTTTTAGGCCTAGAACAGGAGTTCACCTGCTCAGACTTCTGGTGAGGGCAGGGGTCAGTCCTTTCGTAAACAGACCCAATGACCTGCCTTTTCAGCTGCCAGTAGATTCTCGTCTGGCAGCTCCTTTGGGAGGAAGACTGTCTCTTTTCAAAGAAAATTGGGATTTAATTACTCAAGACAGATGGGTGTTGGATATCATTCACCACGGTTACAGGTTTTATTTCCATACATTACCCCCTTTCAAAGGCATGCCAGGCGTTCCTCCTCCACAAAGGAAAGAGGCTCACAAGCAAATTTCTCTGTTACTCCAAATAGGGGCCATTCAGCCAGTCCCTGTATCAGAAAGGGGCCTAGGATTTTATTCTCGCCTGTTCCTAGTACCAAAGAAGGGGAACACGTGGAGACCAATTTTGGATTTATCTATCCTCAACACTTATCTGGACATTCCCAAGTTCAAGATGTTGGCGTTACAACAGCTTTTACCTCTGCTGGGCAAAGATCACTGGATGGTAACTTTAGATCTCAAGGAAGCTTACCTTCATGTGCCTATAAGACTAAGTTGCAGGAAGTATCTGCGTTTCGAGCTGGAAATTCTCATTATCAGTTCTCTGCATTGCCCTTTGGCTTATCTACTGCCCAGAGTATTCACAAAGGTTCTGGCTCCAGTGATAGCTTACTTCAGGCTAAAAGGAATTCAAATCTATCCTTACTTGGGCGACTGCCTGATTCTGGCTCAAGAAAAGGAAGACCTTCTACAGCATCTGGAATATGTTATAGCAGTGCTAAGATGCCTAGGGTATTCTGTGAACGAAATAAAGTCCAGTCTAGTACCCTCTCAAGACATGTGCTTTCTGGGTGTGAGACTGAATACAGCAGCCCAGATGGCCTTTTAACCCCGGACAAACAAAAGAGTCTATCCCTTTACTTCCATCAACTATCTCATCAGTCCGTGCTGACTGCAAGGACAGTCCTTCAAGCATTAGGGTTCATGGCATCTTGTATTCTGGTGCTTCCCAATGCCAAACTGCATATGAGGAAGCTGCAATGGTATCTCAAAAATGTATGGACACAGCACTGCCAGGATTTGGACACTGTCATTCAAATAATACCTTGCCTTCAAAAAGAATTTTTGTGGTGGGCTCAGGAATGTCACCTAAACAAGGGACTCTCTGTGACCCGGCCAGAGGCGAGTCAGATTCTAACGACAGATGCCTCAGACATTGCTTGGGGAGCTCATCTAAATGGAAAGTGGATACAAGACAAGTGGCCTGCCAGACTACAGCATCTACATATCAACATGAAGGAGATGTTAGCAGTCCAGTTTGCATTAATGGCTTTCAAGGAGTTACTTCTTCCAGGGCAGGTGTTGATTCTAACAGACAACACAACTGTCATGTGGTACATCAACAAACAAGGGGGAACACATTCTTATCCTCTATGCAGGCAAGCAATGATTTTATGGGAGACTGCGCTCAGCTTGCAACTAACTCTTCAGGCAAGGTTTCTGCGGAGCACAGAACTCCTTAGCAGATGTGTTAAGCAGACAAATCATGGATCCCCACGGTGGAAACTGGATCTTCATGTATTTCAGAAATTGACAGTGTCATGGGGAACTCCAGACATAGATCTGTTTGCTTCTCCACTAAACCACCAGCTGCCAAAGTTTTGCACAAAGGGGTTTCATCACACAGCTTGGAAAGTGGATGCTCTGTCTTTCAGTTGGAAAAATCTTCATGTGTATGCCTTTCCACCTCTGCCTCTTCTTCCAAAGGTGCTCTTAAAGGTCAGACAAGACAAGCCAAGGATGATTTTAATAGCTCCAGATTGGCCTCTGCAACACTGGTACCCACTACTAAGGAGTCTGGTAAGGAAGCCTCCATGGCCTTTACCTTTGATTCCACATCTGTTATCTCAGAAGGACGGTCATCTGCTCAATGTCAAGCTTCACTCTCTTCATCTAACAGCCTGGCATATTCTGTGTTGAAACACAGCAGGTCTCAACTTCCTCAACAAGTTTTAAATGTGATTATGGAAGCTAGAAGACCTAGTACAAGGAAAGTGTACAGAAAAATGGAAGAGATTTTTATTTTGGAGTACAGCAAAGAATTTGGAGATTTCTGAGCCTAATTTGAGTGTGGCTCTTCAATATCTTACTGAGTTATTGGACAAAGGTTTGTCCTTCTCTTCCATTAAGATTCATGCTGCAGCAATTTCAGCTCACTATGATTGTGACCCACCATTGTTTTCGCATCCTTTGTTCAAGCAGTTTCTTAGAGGGGCAAAGAATATAAGACCCCACGTGAGCTCCTACTCCTGCTTGGGATCTCAATTTTGTGTTGGAAAAACTTACTCTACAACCTTTTGAGCCTGCGGCTACTGCTGAATTGAAATATTTGTCATGGAAGACTGCTTTTCTGTTGGCTATTACTTCTGCAAGAAGGGTGTCTGAGTTGCAGGCCCTTATGGCAGTAGAGCCCTTTTGATTTTCCATAAGGATAGGGTATCATTACGTACTAATCCTTCCTTTATGCCTAAGGTGGTTTCTAGTGTGGCTTTAAACCAAACTATTCATTTGCCTACTTTTATGCAGACCCCCAAAATAAAGGGAAAAGATTTTGCACACTTTAGATGTACACAGGCAATTGCGTTATTATTTAAGCAGGACTAAGGATTTTAGGCAGTCTCAGCAGTTGTTTGTTTCTTTTGCTTTGAGTTCGCAGGGCAAGCCTGTGTCAAAACAAACTATTTCTAGGTGGATTGGGTTTTGCATTGCATTTTGTTATTCCCATCATGGCAAGGAGTTTCCAGCTGGGATTAGGCCTCATTCCACTAGGGCTACTGCCACTTCAACAGCATTTCTAAGGGGTGGCAACTAAGGATATTTTGGAGGCAGCTACTTGGAGTTCAGTGCATACTTTCTCTAAGCATTATCACCTTCCTCTCTACTCTAAGTCTAGGGCTGGTTTTGCCACAGCTATTTTGCAAGGCATGTTGTCAGCTCCTGCTTCTTTATGATTTGCCAGCCTCCCTTACCTCTGCTTTGGGATTCTACCCAATAGTTAGGACTGCAGCAATGTGGAATGAAGAACATAGTACAGTTTTGTACCTACCATAAATGTAGATGTTCGAGGATCCACATTGCTGCAGTCCAATCCCTCCCTCCTTCCCTCTGTGTTTAGGGGTGGTTGTGTAGGTGAGGTTATATGCTGATAATTTTGTATATATTGTACATATTTTTGGTGCAGGTATATTGGGCCTTGTCTTTTTAGGGTCTTCTGACATCTGGGGCAAGAAAAGACTGAGGATATGGCGTCGGTCATGCGCATTAGTACCCTGACGTACTGACGTCAGTCTAATGCGCCCTGACCGACGTCAGCCATATACTTTGGTATTCGGGCCGACTGGACAGCGGACTACCCAATAGTTAGGACTGCAGCAATGTGGATCCTCGAACATCTACATTTATGGTAGGTACAAAACTGTACTTTTTTTGTGCACTCCCTCTCCATGGGTCCACCTTTCTCTCTCCAGCCAGCTTAGTCAGGTACCTGAGCTGCTAATCAGACTCTGGTCACCAGGATCCTAACCTAGGCTGGAGTCAGGGTTTTTATCTCTCTATGCTACTGGAGCTCACTAGCCACATTTACTCCATCAGAGGAGTGGCTGTCTCCAGAATGTGTGTGTGTGCTGTGACCACTTGCTCTTTTACACACAGCTTCACTTAGTATTATTGTGTTTTCTTTAAGCACTTCTATAGAATAACTTCTTCAGTTCATTCATTGCCCTTCTAGCATCTAGTATTATTGTCTTTAACATGTATTGAACATTAAGGCTACATGTGGGCAATCTGTATACCCAGGACATGGCTTTCTGAACTCTGTTTATGCAGTTCTCCAGCTTCTTCAACCCTGGTGGGTACTGCTTGGGATTCTACCCAACTGAGAACTCATCCGGGAGTTTCCTTTTGATCGACTTCTATTCTGCCATTACACAGAGGACCCACCTCAAGTAGTCAGAAATGCACCCCCCCCCCCCCAGCAGATATGT
This sequence comes from Protopterus annectens, assembly GCF_019279795.1. Classification (NCBI taxonomy): domain Eukaryota; kingdom Metazoa; phylum Chordata; order Ceratodontiformes; family Protopteridae; genus Protopterus; species Protopterus annectens. The sequence continues at coordinate 603,478,853 of NC_056751.1, forward strand.
GGTTTTCATCCAGATGTTGCTGTTGACATTTGTATTGTCAGGCAAGTATATATTTTTATGCTACATGTTTAATGGTGTATCACATTTGCACTTTTTCTTACTTTGCAGGAAGATGATTTCTTGGTGGATTGGGGTGAACCGCTGGTTACTCTCAGCTAGTATTTTCTGTGTATCTAATGTGCTGCATCACAGCTTAATTTAGTACAGATATCTTGTGGTCTCTGAAAATGGTATTTTTCTGAAAGGTATGCCAAATTCTGATTGTTGGAAGGAAACAATCAGCAAAAACCCTTTCCAGGAGACTCTTCTCATATATCACATGATACACCAAGACCACATCTGTTATTTTCAAAATAGTATTCTTTTGTCCTGTCCTATTTATGGGGTGGTAAGATAGTTACCTTTCTCACCCATTAAATGTTTAGGTAGATGTTCTTCATGTTTCACTGTTGCAGTCATTACATTTGGGTTATCTGCCTGCAGGTAGCCCTCAGCTGGCCTGAATATCAAAGTCTTGGATTCCTGCGTCGGATGCTGTCTCTTCTTCCATGACATCAGGGGTATAAAACATGCAGCCCAACACCATTACATCAGTTTTTCTTGCCACGCGGTGCCCTCAGTGAGGTGCTTTCGCAGCACCTGATATCTGCAACTTCAGATTCGCAGGCCTCTACTAAGACCCATTCTGAGTCCAGTATGCCACGAGATGCTTCTTCGACTATGGAACCTGCGGATGTCTCTACCTTGGATGGGTCCGGAGCCGCTGTGGAGGCACCAGCTTCTGAGGGTGTATTCAGGCCTACAGATTTGCGTTTTAAGCCGACGCCATCTTCTTCATCAAGGCCTAAAACTAGACCCATGCATAGAAAACTGACGTCCAAACCACATGGTCAGGCCCATATGCCTAAAAAACAAATGCTTATAATGGCTGAAGACCTTATTATTTTAATTAGGGGAAGCCAAATTAGGGGAAGCCAGCCTTCCCCCTCTAAGAGACCTAGAACTGATTTTCTTTTTGATTCTTCTGATTAGGATTTTGAAATTTCTGTTTCTTCTGATTACCAGGATTTGCCCTTATCTACCTGTGAGGATTCTGATGCAGAGGATTCCATTCCCTCTCCTTGCCCTCCAGAAGACTTTTCTTTTGGTGAAACCTTGCACACTCTTAGGGAGCATTTCTGCTGGGAAAGCCAGGATTACTCTGACTCCAAAAAGAGGCTTAGGGAATTCTTACTCCTCCCTCAACACAGGCCTTTAGCTATCCCTCCTGTTCTGGACATTGTAGATGATGCCTTCTTGGAATCTAGCCTGGCCCCAGACACTTTACCTCCAGCTCCCAGAAAACCTGACCGGTATTACAGAGTACCTGACTCTCACAAGTTCCTCTTCAAGAATTCTACTGCGGATCCAGAGACCATTTCCCAAGGACCAAAAGGCATTAAGGCTACTGCTGCAAAAAACCCTACCCCCCTCTGATAGAGATTCCAGGGCCTTGGACAGATAGGGTAAGAAGGTATACACTTCTGCTGCTTTGGCCATTAGAGCCTTAAATTGCCAGTTTCATATGTTAAAGTATCAGTAGCATCTCATGGGAATACTTAAACAGAAACTGATGTTGATTCCCGATTGTGCTAAACGTAAAGAATTACAGGATTTAATGCATTCTGCTGAACAAGTTGGTAAACATACTTTGCAATGTGGTTTTGACTCTTTAGAAGCATCTTGCAGGGCTGCTGTCACTGGGTCTGTACTTAGAAGGCATGCTTGGCTTAAGGAGCAAAACTTGCCAGATGATGTTAAAGCTAAATTACTGGATGCTCCCTTAAACCAAGACCACCTGTTTGGCAACAAAGCAGAAGACGTCCTTCAAAAGATGGAGGAAAAAGCTAAATCTATGCAAACTGTTAAGATTTCCTGCAAGTACAGCCTCCCAGATTTAGTAGGCATTGGCCTTCTAAGAATTGGTCCTTTCCAGTCTCTTCCAGGCCTTCTTAGTCCAAACCCAGGAACAGCAGACCCACCTAGGTTGCAGTCTCAGGCTACACACAGGCCTAAGCAGTGGGGGGCTCCCACTTCCAAAGCTGGAAGTAGTAAGACACCCCCCCCCCTATGGAAAAATGTCACAGTGACTTAACCTTAACCCTTCCAAGCCCTGCTCAACTGCCTGCTCCCTTAGGAGGAAAGCTCGCCTGCATGCAAAAAAACTGGGAAAACATTTACCTAGGACAAATGGGTTTTAAATATAGTTTCCCAAGGATACAGATTCCACTTCCATACCTTACCAACCCCAAACGGTTGGCCATACCTACCTCCAAATCAGTGGGCAGAGGCTCAAAAGCAGGTTCTCTCTCTTCTAAGTATCAGGGCTATTCAACCTGTTCCAGCAGAAGAAAGGAGACAAGGTTTTTACTCAAGACTTTTTTTGGTACCCAGAAAAGACAACTCTTGGCGTCCTGTCCTGGACATCTCTATTCTAAACACCTTTTTGGTAATCCCAAAATTCAGAATGCTAACACTTCAACAGCTGCTTCCTGTGCTAGACCAAAACCCAATTGGCCTTCACAACCACAGAAAATTGGATGCTTCAAAATCATCTTTCCCTTAATGCCAATAAATCCCACATCATTCTCTTCTCCCCCTCAAAAGCTCTGACTGTTGATAAGTCATCTTTCATAATTTCCAGCCTCTCCCAGTCCTCAGTAGAAGTTGTTAGTAGTGCTAAATTACTCGGAGTTACCATTGATGAACACCTGAAATTTAATAATCATATTCAACTAAACATAAACAAAACTCATCAGAAGCTCGGTATGCTTTATAGAAATGCAAACTTTCTTGCTCCATCTTCAAGACAAACTCACGCCACTACCTTCCTTCTCCCTTCTCTGCTGTATGGTGCTCCTCTTCTCTCCAATCTCTCCACTTCTATCTCCTCAAAACTTGAAAGTTGCTACTACAAAATTGCCAAATTCGCTACTAACTCCGCTCATTCTACACACCATTGCATCTGCCTCCGTAGTCTTCAATGGCTAGAACTCCCTAATTAACTCAATTTCCTCCAACTTACTACTGCACACAAACTAATTTTTAAACCCACTGCTTGCCCAGCATTATCTAATATCTTAACCATATACACTCCTCCAAGGCCCCTAAGATCTAGCCACTAAAATCTTATTTCAGTATACAAACCCAAACGACCCCCTGGCCAACTCCTACTTTCCTATACTACAGCAAAAAAATGGAACTCACTTCCTTCCCTTCTAAGAGTCACTACAAACTATGAACAATTCAAATCTCTTCTCCATTCTCACCTCTCCCAAAATTGGAAATGTAATTGTATACTTCCTACCTAGATCTCAATATATCCAAGTTCCACCCCCACCCCCCCCCGGTTCCCCTTTCCTACAAGTGCTCTCATCCCACTGCCCACTTGTATGCTTACTCTCACTTTGAAATCTTTTGCCTTTTACATAAGGTGTTCTTCTGTACTCAATCACAAAATGAACATTAGTTTAATTGTTCTCTTTCTATCCTCTTCTGGACACCTCTTCTCCTTTAATTTATTTGCTTCTCCTTCACTTCTCCCATGCTTCTCTGCTCTTGCATTCAAACTCTATCCATAATTTCCTTTTTTCTTTCTTACTCTACTAACATTACAGTTGCATTAATATATAATTTTCTTATGTATATTGCCCAATGTACTTCATTCTTTTTGGAGATTGTTAAAGTACTATGCTATTAGAACAGAGAGTGTTTTTGTGTGTAATGTATTAGTTTAAAGCTTTTCTGCTGTGTTTTTGTGTGTAATGTATTATCATGGAGCTTTTCTCCCCGGGCCTCCACTGAAAACGGGCTTTCGGGCCCAGTGGACTTCCCCGGTTATCAAACTGGAAATAAATAAATAAAATAATAAATAAATAAAATAGGCAAAGATGCCTGGTTGGCAACTTTAGACTTAAAGGAAGCTTACCTACACATTCCAATAAGGGAATTTTACAGGAAATACCTACGCTTCAGAGCTTGCACTATCAGTTCTCTGCACTTCCCTTTGGCTTATATACTGCGCCCAGGGTATTCACAAAGTGCCTAACATCTGGCATTTGTAAAGAAACTTTTAACCTCGCTGGGGTACACCATAAATGAAAAGAAATCTCATCTGGTACCCTGCCAACAGATTATAATCCCGGGAGCAAGCTTGAACACAACTTCCCAGATGGCTTTCCTCACGCCAGAGAAACAAGTTCGACAGCCTACTTCAAACTACTAGCCACAAAGACCCAGCTATCTGCAAGGAAAATTCTGCAAGCCCTGGGGTTCATGGCCTCTTGCATTCTGCTAATTCCATATGCAAGACTGCATATGAGGAAACTATAATGGTATCTAAAAAGCCTATGGTGCCAACATTCTCAGGACCTGGAAACAATGATTCCTATCATTCCTTGTATAAAGACAGAGTTCCTTTGGTGTGCGGAGGCCTGCCACCTCAACAAGGGGCTCCCTTTCAATCTACCCCCTGCCGCCCAAACCCTAACAACAGATGCATCAGACTATGCATGGGGGCTCACTTGGCAGGGCAGTGCATTCAGGGCAAATGGAACCCGAGTCAGATGCACCTGCAAATCAACCAAAAAGAAATGTTAGCTGTACAGAATTCACTGACAGCCTTCAAGGACCACATCCTTCCAGGACAATTATTGGTAAAGACAGACAACACCACAGGTATGTGGTACATAAACAAGCAGGGGGGAACCCGCTCATACCCTCTCTGCAGACTAGCCATGGCTCTGTGGAACACAGCCTTGAGCTACCAAGTGCTCCTACAAGCTCAGTTCCTGCCAGGCAAGCTAAATTCCCTGGCAGACGACCTAAGCAGAAATCTCATGGACCCACATGAATGGAAACTGGAGCCAAAAATATTCAACCTCTTGAGGAACAAATGGGGGGACTCCAGAAATAGACCCGTTTGCCAATTGGACAAATTCTGCACAAGGACTCCCCACAGTCAAGCTTGGAAAGTGGATACCCTGTCCTTTACTTGGGAAAGCCTCTCGGTTTATGCCTTTCCCCCTCTGCCTCTCCTCTCGAAGGTTCTGCTAAAAATCAAACAGGACAAACCAAGGACAATACTGATTGCACCAGACTGGCCACGCCAGCATTGGGTACCCCCTCTTGCACAGTATAATACTGCTGGAGCCATGGCACCTACTTCAGACACCTTCCCTGCTGTCCCAGCAGGAAGGCCAGATTCTTCACCTTCAGCTTCAAACCCTGAACCTTGCAGCCTGGCTAATCCCTTGAGCTCTCCAGTAGCATTCCTGAGTAAGCAGGTGTTAGATGTTATTCCGGAAGCAAGGAGGCCTAGCACTAGAAAATCTTATGCTGAGAAGTGGAAAAGATACTGTTCCTGTACTTAACAGAAATGCTCCACAGGGGCCTATCCTTCTTGTCAATTAAAATTCATGCCTGTGCCATTTCAGCAGATTATAATACTGAACCACCCCTCTTCTCTCACCCCCTGCTAAAGCAGTTCCTCAGAGGGGCAAAAAATTTAAGACCCCCCTACTCCTGCCTGGGACCTTAACTTTGTATTGGAAAAGCTCACTCTCCCTCCATTTGAACCAGCTGCAACTGCAGTGTTGAAATTCCTTTCTTGGAAAACAGCCCTCCTCCTAGCCATCACTTCAGCAAGAAGAGTCCCTGAATTACAGGCCCTCGTAGCAATGGAGCCTGTCATTATCTTCCATGCAGACAGGGTTTCCCTCAGGACCAATCCTTCCTTTATGCCCAAGGTGGTGTCTAGTGTGGCACTAAATCAGTCCATTCATTTGCCTACTTTTTTCCCAAACCCACAAAACAAAGGTGAACGAATACTGCACTTTTTGGATGTGCACAGACAACTTAGATTTTATTTGGACAGGACCAAGCCTCTCAGAAAATGTGAACAGCTGCTAGTTGGCTTTGCTGCAGGGGGAGAGGAGAAGGCCATTTCAAAGCAAACTATTTCTAAATGGATAGCCCATTGCATTCATTTCTGCTACAAGCACCATGGAAAAACTCCCCCACAGGGGATAAGATCACATTCCACCAGGGCTGTATCTACCTCTACAGCCTTCCTCAGAGGAGTCCCTACCAGGGACATCCTAGAAACTGCTACCTGGAGCTCTGTGCATACCTTCAACAAGCATTACCACATGCCTATGTTTTCTAAATCCAGAGCTGGTTTTGTCACTGTGTCTTGCAGGGCTTAATAGCTGGTCCTAATGCTCTCTAAATTCCTCCTACCTTCCTTAGCTTTGGGAATCAATCCAAATGTAATGACTGCAACAGTGAAACACGAAGAACATAGTACAGTTGTGTACACTTAACATAAATGTAGGTGTTCCAAGTGTATTCACTGTTGCAGTCCTGGTTACCCTCCCTCCAGCCCCCTGACTTCTCTTGGCTCTACCATCATTCTTGATTGGTGTATTTAAGCTTTCTGGTGTATTTGCTTTTTGTTGGAGGTGTAACCTAACATATAATTGCTTCCCATTATGGGGGCACCTGACATCTGGGGCAAGAAAAACTGATGCAATGGCGTCGTCTGCATGTTTTATACCCTGACGACCTGACATCATGGAAAAAGAGACAGCATCTGACACAGGGATCCAAGACTTTGATATTCAGGCCGGCTGAGGACTACCTGCAGGCAGATAACCCAAATGTAATGACTGCAACAGTGAATACACTCGAACGTCTACATTTATGGTAAGTGTACACAACTATACTATTCACTATTTATCAAGGCCATCTTGCCTAGTCATCTTGGTGGAATGACAGAAATGAACTCCTTCTCATTACTTTTCAAGTCATCATGTTTCTACAATTTAGAATTCTGAGTTCTGAAGCATCATTACAGTTTTGTTGACAAGACTGAATTTGAGTTGCAGAATGGTTTACGACTAATGTATTTTTGGAAAGAGATTTCTTTTTGTAACCCCTGTCAGAATGTCATTGGCATATATAAATGTTTTATTTTCGTAATGACTGCTGATCATTTTTCCCCCCTTTCTTTAGGTAAATCGTATATGAGAGAGCCTGCCAGATGCTGTTTTCGGAGGTGCTGGCAATCAACCTCCTCATCATTCTGCTCCGGACTTCTAAAACTGAAATAAGAATAAGAGGGCCGGTCTCCCTCTGTTTTTTTTTCCTCATACTGTGCACAAGTCTAGCAGTGCTGTTGGAGCAGAAAAAGAAGGCCACTATCTAATCTTTCTCCATCCCGTGCTCCACTACTTGCCCTCCTTTTTTTGACTTTTTCCTCCCTGTCTGCACTGGAATTAAAGGAAGCAAGTTCCAACAAGAGATGAATTTTCGCACTAATTCAGAAACAGAAAAAAATGGAGCAGAAACAAAAAAACAAATATAAATTATATTTTTTGAACAGAAACAAAAACTGTGTGTGTTTGTATGTTTGCAAGAAGATCTGTAAACTGATGGATGAAGCACAACTAAGATTCAGGTGTTTCCAATGCTTCTGAACCACTTATCCTGATGATCCAGGGTCTGCCTGGATTTTGGAGCAGCTAGTATAGGAAATTTTGCCCCTCCATCCCTTGTAGTAATTAATTTACTTGAGGATCCCCCTTTACCTTTTCCAGGTTTGTTGATGTCCTAAGACAATCCACCCCAGTTATAACTGTTTAGAGCTGCCTATAAAAGAGTTGCACTTTTGAACTAGAGTATGAGTCCTTGGTGTGAAAAGCTTTCACTTTTGGTACTGTACTTAGTGCCATCTTTGATGAGAAAAAGGTTTGCGCTGTCCATGCACACTCATCTTGCCTTCCCAGGGGAATAATGTGATCTGTATCCATGCAGCACTGAAGTAGAGGGCAGGCGCTTCAGTCTCTATTGCCTTTGCATTGTTGGGATTTATTCTCCCATCCATCCTACTATTGTGCATTACCTTATTTTAAGGTGCTGTGGGACTGTTCCATGAACTGCTCAGTTTAGTCATGTGGTTAAAATCCACTAGTTCCCTGTTTTATCTTGTGAGTTCTAGTCCTTCCTTCCATATTGAACTTCACCGTCAAATAGGAGCTTATTGTTTGCTTAATTATTTTGGGATATAAATGTATTTTTTATTTCTTTTTATTAATTTTGTTTTCTTGACATTGCCTCAGATTGTAATCAAAATGAAAAAAAAAGGTTCAAATGTAGAGAAAGGAATTTTCAAAGAAAACACCTTCCTGAAGAAGATGCTTACCCTTAGTTCACAGATTTTGTGGGTTTTCAGGAAACTCTCATCATTAATCTTTGTTTGCATAAAAGAAAGTAGCTTAAACTGAGCATTCTTACTTTATGGTCTGCATCTGTTACCAAAGTCTGTTTCCCTTAAAGGTTGTTATAAGGAACACTGCGTGCTGTTTTCAGAGGTTGGAGCAAATCACCATTTCATAAGAATTCTTTAAACCCCGTCCTACACAGTGTTGCCATGCATCATGCTACCTCAGTTTTTTTTTTATTCCCTCTCCCTGTCATTCCTTCTTAACTGTACTGTACATTTGTTTTAATTTGACTGGCTAGAAGTGGGGCCAGCATCACTGTTTTTAAATGCCTCAGAAAGAGGAAGTACAAAGCCAAGCACATTAACTACCTAAATGTTACCTTAATTTTCTCGTAAATAGTTTATCTGGTATGTTATAGCTGATGTCAGATATCTTTGCTGTCCTGCCCAACAGGTGAGTTTCAGCATTTCCACTAAACAGTGATGAATTATCATCCAGGTGAGTCAGAATGCATGCACATTGTATTTTCAAGAACATTTGAACTTTGTGAAATTTTTTAGAACTGTGTAAACTGTAATGCCACCGAGAAACAGTTGGCTTCCTGTTCCACTTTCTCCCACATCACATATATCCAAATGAGGCCTTGTCTATTTTTTCTCTAAGGAAATATTTTGATAACAGTTTTATTCAGGTCTGAAAAAACAGCAGTTTAAGATGTTCACTTCACTGTTAACTAAATTGCATGAGTAGTTCAGAGATATGACCACAATGTTATGGGTAAAATGAAACTGTATGTTTTCAGCACTGAATAACTCTTGCAGTAGCACAGTCTCTGAATTTACTGAAACAATTACATTCAAATGTGTATTATCTAAGCCCAGTTCAGTACTTTACCAAGGTGTTTTCATTGTAGTTCACTCTTTCAGTTCACCTCAAAATACATTAATGCGTAGATTACCAACATTATAAATTTTATAAAATATTTATTGTGTAGTAAAGACAGGGATTAGGACAAGCAGCATGAAACTTGAAGCATATAAATGTTGGCCCTAAAAATTGTAAATATTCTAATAAGTAAGAATTAGTTTCATAGTATTATATATAGAGATTGTGTGATATTTGGAAGCAGGCAACCCAGGAATGAATTGTGCGCAAAATATACTTAAAACTTGAGCAAGTTGCTTAATATCATTTTACACAACTACTACACCTCTGCAGGCTGTGCTGTTCGTGGGCTGTAATTGCAGCTGACATACTAAGTTGCTCAGCAGCATAAGTTAGGTTTACTGGAGCAACAAGAATAAAACGGCCATATGGCCATTTATGTCTCTAAACCTTACTACATGCAGCCTTAGGTTTATGTGGCTTCTGGAAAGAAGTGGACTGACTTTGCACTCTTAGGTAAGTACCCATATGGCTACCTAAGCTTTTGTACAGAATGATTTAGCAGCTGTGGTACTATTGTAGTGTGTAAACTTGCCATTTTGTGCCTTGTTCTACATCACTGTCTGCTGTAGGACTGTATAGAAGAGACTCACCTAAAAGCTGATGCACCTTATTAGAGCTAATGAATAAAAAGATTGCAAAACAGTACTTCATACCCAAGTGCACTAGAGGTATATGTTTTGTAATATTTTCCACCTTGAGGGCTTCCTTGTGATAGTCTTTTAAGTGCCAGGTAATGAAGCAGATTACAGCAAAGAAATATTACATTATGGGTTTGCCCTGTAACAGGGTGACATTAATTTTAGGAGTTGACCTCTTTAAATCACTGCCTCTGCCAAGCTGCTGTTGTGCTGTGGGCTTCTTTTGTTTCTACCAGCTTCAGATAATCTCAGGAGTATGTAGAGCAGCTGAAAAACGTGGAGATGCTTTTGAGAAGGGTAGCCATGTTAAGACAACAGGGAATTTTAATTACTTGTCCTGCTGGAAGTAAGACCCAGTGTGTGCTTGCATATTTTTCACTTTTAAAATGAGAATGTGTAGGATATTTCTGAGGTCAAGTTACCCAACAGAAACGAGGATCTCCATAACTGCACAAGCTCCTGACCGTTGAGAGAAGTAAGGCAGTTAATCTTTTTGGAAAACTGGCTTTGGCATTGTGCAGTATGATGGTTAAAATTTGAGTACCGTGGGATTTTGCATCTTTTGATGGAAATTAGTGTCCACTATACTGAATATTTTTGTGAAGAAATGGAAAAAAATGAATAAATGTAAGTTACAGTCTGTGTCTCTTTTTTTACCTCATTTGGAATATTTTGTGTAAGCACAGTAGTAAGAGACTCTTTAATAGTATATTCATTGGCGATATCAGAGTCAAGCTTCTTTGAAATTATCCGTTGTGTCTGTTAGTTTGCTTTACAATATGTGTGCTGTAAGGTATGTCATTTGAATTGTAACCCTGCCGCAGAAAATACTTTCTCAAGGCAATATCTTTGGGTACTGTATATTTGCATGTGTGTCAGAGCTGTATGTTTGTTGCCCTGGACAGTTCCCTTTCTGGCACTCTTCTGCCCCAGGCCAAAGTTCAGCAATGCCCTTGGCTCAAGGTGAAGATAAACAAAAAGAGAAAAAGAAGCATCACACTGGCTGTGACAGTATCTTATAAGTGGTAGCAGGAAGCTACTTGCTATAGTTTCATAAGGAGTCCAAGACAGTTGTATGGAACTTTGATAAACTGTAGCTAATCATTCCTTGCTACAATTCACAGATAATACTGAGATGTCATTTAAATAGACAGAATCACAAACATGGTTTCTTAAATGAATCTGTACTTCAGAGCTACTCTGTTGTGCAGAGAATGTGAAACTGTTGTTTCTACATCAAAGTAGCCCACTAACTGCCTTTCCTGGGGAAGAAGCCTCCCTCACCCCTACCTTTGTTACAGCTGCATTGTGTGTGTGAGATTATACATATGTATATAATATATACAATTTCCTCACACATGGAAGTGGCACAGTTAAATTTGTTTATAATTAAGTGAACACTTTCATCCATATTATCAAAGGGCTTATTAGTGACTTTCAAGTATTTTTAAATCTTACAATACCAACCCATTTTATTTCATGTGCTTGTAATGTTATTACCAGCCAGTTCGTAAGTATAATTTTGATTCTAGTGTTAAGGGAGTGAAAATGAATTAAGATTATGCCAGTATGTTTACAGCAGCTGTGAATATAGTATGGCAGTATGGCTTTGATCTAGGAGAAGAAAGTCTGTAAAAGTCTATTGTAGCTAATACAGAGAATGGAAATTAGTAAACAAAACTTAAAGGATAATGGTGGCCCATATTAAACAGAATGAGATGAAGTGTTGGAACTAGCTGTAAGATAACCAGGCTTATATTTTAGAATAGAAAACCCTTGATACCACCAAGAATAATGCTTTATTTTTGCATTGCTGAGCAAAATTCTTTAGCATGTTTTGGGTGTGATAGTTAACCTAAGAGTCTTTACAAGTCAGAACCATCAAATATCCAAGTTGCACTATATAGCCTGCATATGCAATCTGACTACTGTTTAGTCATCCAGTATACAGCTTCACAGGCACACATTTGTTGGGTCAGCTCTCCAACCTTTGTAATAAACTCAAATGTCTTTGTAAGATGAGATTATTCATGTCAGCCTGCTTACAGACAGCAAAGGGTGAACCTGAGCTGCTATGGAAAACTGCTTGTGGGTACATAGCGGTGCTAATTTATCATCATCAGTAAACAGCCAAACTATTCCTGGTTTGTTTTCCATTTCAGAAAATTCCTCAGAGATGGATACTTTTTTTAAAATCCTCTGGGTCTGTCAAATCAGTCAAGTATATTGGTTAGTGACCCAGTGCTGAACTGAGTAGCGAGTGACCAAGTGCATGCTCAGACAAACATGGGATGCATAATAAATAGCATGCGAGTGTTATTGCTGCTGCTATACTAGACAATGTTGAAGTTGAGGACATTCATCTTTTCACATGCAAGTCTGTGCCGTAGATCAGTAGTGTGTGTACCTGATATATATTAAGCAGCTTATTTTAATTTTAGTTTCTGTAGATTCTGTGAAGACTGTTGCTTATAGCTTTAGAGGAAAAGTGGGATGCAATATTCATTTCATGGGCACCATAAGCATTCAGAAAACCAACAGCCAGCACTCAAAAATCAGCATAAAAATCTTTATTTCAACACATAGAAAATGGCCAAGATGAGAGCAATTACAGTATACGGGTTTTGTTGCACTGAAGAAGGCTTTATTTTCGAAACTGGTATGCTGTAAATGTTCTCATTGTGGCCATGTGTTGAAATAAAGGTTTTTATGCCGATGTTTAAGTACTGGCCGTTGGTTTTCTGGATTTCTGTTTATTTTGGCCGTGCACCTGTTCCTTACCAGCATTAGCATTACCATCTGTTCTTTTCACATGACAGTCAAATTGTGGGTATTTTGTGTCCTGCTTTCAGTGACAGGAACATGGCAACAGTGAGATTTTACAATTACAAAAAAATTCAAGTGCTTAGCATTGGCCAAGGCTAAAATTTGTCTTGTTAAAAGTGACTTTATACTAAGAAATGTTCAGCATTTTTGCTGGATAAGATGGGTGTGGTAAATTGTCAAAAGCCACACTTGCAAAATATTTGTACCTGGTTGGCCTAAAGACTTTTAATTGCATTTTTCATTTGTCAGTTTCATAGGTCCCACTCTAATTTGAATGTCTAATTTCCAGTTCAGAAGAATAGAGAGTCAACATGATCATTGATGTAGCTTGTTTGGAGAGACTGTGTGTGTCTGAGAGTAGCAAGGTGAGGTGCAGTACTGTGGCTGTATTTATGTGATGCCTTCATAGTCAAAGGAGAGGTGTGTCCTGTCAGAAAGGGTGCATTCCAGTGGGGCATTACATGTGCAAAAGAATATGAAATTACTGCTTGCTTGAGTCTGGAAATACAGTGAAGAATACAGTGCATGTTTTTATTTTCAGAATCTTGCTCTAATTTTCAGCACCAGTTCATAAAAAATGTACATCTTGACATTTTTCACATTGAGCAAATACATATCACTGTTACAAGAATTAAAACCACTATTATACACTGTAATCTATTCAGTGGCTTTACAGTGTAGCTTGTTTTCTTCTGATTCACATGTGGGTAGTCTGATCAGACCTCAGCACCAGTTTCGAAACTTCCATAGTCCCAGGTGTCCGACTCCTCCCCTACCTATAATTCACTGTTACAAGAACTGACACCACTTTTATACATGGTAATATATTCAACAGCTTTATCAGTCTTTTGTCATGCTCTTTTTGTGCCTGTTTCCACACTGACACACCCACAGTTACGTTCACAATACCTTATAAGCATTTAGGTGTCTGCAAGAACTGATTGGAGCACCTCTGGTATTACTGAAATTCCAAATGAAGTGTAAGGAGTCTTCACCTTCCTAAAGCATATTAAATATGCATAGTAGAGTTTTATTTATATATCTTTATATGCAGAAACCGTGGATCCAAGGTGGGCTGTTTTTATCCGATTCAACATATGGGTTGTTGGATCTGACCTCGGCAGTAATTTCGAATCTTCCTTGGTTCCGAGGCTGGTGACTCCTCCCCTACCCATAATTCCCTGAATGACACCCTAGTACTTCAGATCGCATTTGGTGCCTGAAGACTTCAGATGAGTTGCAAGGGCTCTCATAAGATATCCTTTATAAAAAGTTTTTTTCTACTGGTCTCCTCTTACCAGGAGAAGTTTTCTCAAGTTTATTGCGATTAGCAGAAAAGTTTTTTTCACTGTGTTTATTAGATAGCCAATTTAGGTAGATAGCTTAACTAGACAGTTTTAATTAGTTTAGGTAAGGTTAGTAGTAGTATAGTGATTTTTATAGTGTAGTAGCTTTCTTCTTGCCTCCATCTGTCTCTCCCCCATAGATATATATATATATATATATATACACACACACACACACACACACACACACACGTGTATATATATATATATATATATATATATATATATATATATATATGTGTACTTACGTGTATTATTGGGTGTGTGACGAGTTGTGCTTTGTCTCATAATGGCTGACTCTCGACCCTTTAAGAAATGTACTGAGTGTGGGCATAAACTCCAACCCCAAGACCCTCACACTTCGTTTGTTTACTGTTTGAGCAATAGCCATTTAGATTCAAACTGCCAGTCTTGTGTCTCTTTCAGCTTCAGGACACTTCAAGCTAGATGTAAAAGGTTGATTGTAAAATGTCTTCTTCCACAGATATGGTCAGTTACCTGAACCCTCTTCCTCTCCTTCCCCAGCCAAGAAACAAGATAGGCCAGAGTCTAGGGAAGAGTCACAAGAAGAAGAAGAGAAAGACAAAAGAAAGAAAAAGAGAAGGACAAACAGAAGGAAAAAAGAAAAAGACAAGTCTCCATTCAAAAAGCATTTGTCAGGGCCGGCAGCTTCTCAGACCCATCCATAATCTCCTTGGCCTCAGTTCCAGTGGAACTGGTGAGCCAGAGATGACATTTATTGATTCTTCAAGAAAGAAAATGTTCCAAGCTTTTATCTGTAGCTTCCTCTGTTCGGTCATCGCTAAGTTTAACAGAATATGATGTTGATCGGATGATGAGAAAATTTCTGAGAATACAAATCCAGCTTGGGGTTCTTTTGGTATTGTCTCCAGGGAACATACCAACTATTGGACGTTCTATTCCTCCACTCATCTCACCTGTCCTCAGTCCATCCTTCGGTTCTGGCATGTTGGATCTGGCTAACTCCGAAGCGTCTGTATAAGTGCCGAAAGTACAGTATACTTTGATGCTGTCAGCTTCCGTCTGTCTTTCGGCCCACATACCTTTGGATCAGGAAGTGATTCAGAGTTGTAGCATCAGTGCTGAGTTCTGAGAGAATGGCTAGTCCTGAGATCTTTGGAGCTGTGCTGTCTCTTTCCCTTGGGGTTCCAGCTGTAGATAGCTCAGGTCAAAGATCAGCCTTGGGGCCAGGGTTAATCAGTGCCAGGGGTTCTCTTTCATCTTCAAATCCTGAGAGACCATCAGTGCTGACAACGGCTTCAGGCTTCAAGGCTTTTCAAAGGGTTTTGGGTATACCCAAGGAAAAGGCATTTTCATCTAGCTCTGTTCCACCCAAACTCCATCTAGATCTTGTTGCTTCTCATCCTCCTGCCAGAACGTTGGGACCTTAGGTTTCTGAAACCACATGCTGCGTTAGCTCCCATTCTGATTCTGAACCATCTGTCCTCCCAACAGAACCAGTTCACAAGGAGGTGTGCTAGTGAAAGCACGTAGCATCCCCTTTGGAGTCGTCCTTGGAGGATGCAGATTTAGATGAAGGTGAGGGGTCCCCCCAGTCTCCCTCAGAAAACATTACCTTTGGTGAACTCCTTGAGCATATGAAACAGAGAGGGAGATGATCTGCTGAAGATCCCTCATGGAAGAATCTGTATTTTTGGAAGCCTTCGGTTCTGGCTCAGCATCATCCTGGGTGGTACCACCCTTTGATCCTCTTATTAATCTCATAGCGCACTAGGCTTGGAAGGACCCTGGTGTGGTGGTTCCTACCCAAAAAGCTGGCCAGGATTTTAGCAGCTCCTACGGACAGGAAACATTGGAGCAAAGGTCCACCAGTGGATGTTATGTTCATAGCAGTGGCCACAAAAAAAAAGGAATTATCTGAGGAAAGTTCCTCTGTCCATCCCCCTAACAGAGATTCTTTGGCATTGGACAGTTTTGGGAAATTAACTTGCTCTTCAACAACCCTTGTCCTTGGGTCACTTAATTACTTGGAGCTTGTCATCAATTTCCAGAGAGGCATGACTAAGGCTCTCTCCAAGTCTGTCTCTGGAGTATTGCCTGCAGATGTTTAGAAGAGAGTGCACTTCCAGCCCTCTACACTGCAATCAACCTCCAACATAGTTAATACAGCTGATGGCTTAGCCAATGCAGGAGGCACAGATGTTACAGTAATACTGCATGACTGGATATGTCTTTTTGATTCCACGGAAGGCTTTAAGACTTCCTTCATTAACGCCCCATATGATGGCTCCACACTTTTCAGAAATGAGTCAGCAGGATGGTAAAACTCTCTCTGCAGTGGGTATCTGTTTTTCCACCCGATAAAGATCATTCTGTAGGAATCAGAAGGCTGGGAAAAGATGTGGTTTCATATGTCACATAGCTTTTATCATGAGTGTCCTGGTGATAGACCACCACATGGCAGAGTTAGAGGAAATTGCAAAATATGTTGCCCAAGAGGCAGACCACATAACCACAGCTTCCATGGTCCTTTTACCGAGAAACCCTATCAGCATCCTGTAAAGAGTTGCCCAACTGCTGCACTCTGGAGGCAGTCTGGGGATGCTTATTATTGCACACCTAAGCCTGGCAAAATGTAAAAGATTTGGGGATCCTAAAGATAATTTCGAGAGGCAACTCTATTCCTTTTTCCTTTTCTCTTGTAAAAAAAGAAGGTTGTTCCCAACATATTCCACACAGTTAGTCATAACTAGCAACAGAAAAAATATTCAAGCTGCTACAAAAAAGTGTCATCTATCTTGTCCTTTGAGACTACCAAAGAACATGGGGGACCTCAGACCAATTTTGGATCTCGGTCACCTGAATCATTTCATAAAACAAAGTTCCCAGTGGTCAGAGTTCAGTCCATATTACCTCTGCTGAGGAAAGACCATTGGATGTGCTCTGTAGATCTCCAGGATATTTACTGTCATGTAAAAATCAAGAAGTGCTCCAAGAGTTTCCTCCATTTCCAGCTGGGAGCCAATCACTACCAGTTCAGAGCCCTGCCTTTCGGTGTGACCATAGCCCCCAGAGCATTAACTAAGATAATGGCAGTGCACTTGCGCCTTCTAGGGATCCAAGTCATCCCCTACCTTGACAGTTGGCTCATAAGTGCTGCTTGTGAACATCTGCTACTACATCACTTGGACCTTCTGCTCCAGTTGTTACTGGACCTAGGTATAACAGTAAAATTTGCCAGAGATGGCCTGCACCTGTCACCCTTGGGATTCAAAATACTGGATAAGGCTCTTGCCACCCCTGTAGTACCTTTTTTAGGCAAGGTTCAAATGACAAATTCACCACCGCAACAGGTACAAGCAAGCAAAATCTGAGGGTAATGCTACTTAATGCTAGAAGTCTAAACCTCAAAATGCACTCACTCGAGGCACTCCTTAAAATGGAGAACATCGGCATCTGTACAGTGACAGAGACCTGGCTCAAAGCTCCAGAGAGCACCCCTGCATTACCAGGCTATAATTCATACTACACCTTTCAGCCACATAACCTAGACCGAAACACTGAAGGCGGAGGCTTGTCCATATTCATTGAGGATATCCATACCTCCAGGTTAGTTGCTCATCATAATGGATCCGAGATTATCCAAGTGCAACTAACTCTGGGCAAGACTGCATTCCAAATTGTAGCTTGCTACAGATCCCCCACCATGCCCTAGGATTCCCACTCATTTCTTGATACACTGGAAAATATTAGGGTACAACCTAACACCGTCATAATGGGCGATTTCATCTACCCCGCCATTAACTGGGAAAACTACTCATTTAACAACTCTTGTGCTCAATGTTTACTGGAAATCATAAATTCCAACGCCTTGGATCAACTTATCCACACCCCACCAGGGGCAGCAATATCCTAGACCTGGTCATTACCAACATGGGAAACCAGTGTTCCATACCAGAGGTCAATTCCTCGTTGGTCAGATCCGACCACAAGCTAATCACCCTAGACATCCACCCCCCATTAGGGAAACCACCGTAAAAACATGTCTCCAAAGCCAACCTCACGCTTCTTAAGACAGAAGTAGCAAACTTCACGACACCCATCATGATGGACAGTAGAGGTACTACTGCTGAATCCTGTACAAATGCACTTTATAAGCACTTACATGAGTACATGGATCATGCAATCCATAGCAGAACCAAGATGCTATCCTTCAAAAAAGGAAGCCAATCTGATGGTCCCCTGCCATAAACAAACTCTACAACAGAAGAAAGAAGCTGTTGCAAAAAAGAGTAAAATCCCATGATTGGAGGGACTCTGAGATCCCTCATAAAATCCTCCAAAGCTAGTTATGAAAACAAAATCGCCACTGATTCTAAAGACAGCCACAAAGCATTCTATAGCTATGTCAAGAATCTCAATGGCTACACTCAGATCTGCTCTGAGTTACAGCACAATGGCACTAAATATACAGAACCAACTGATGTTGCCAACATCCTGGCAGATAGGTTCACTGCTAACTTTACCCCTCTCTCACCCCCTAAAAGGCCCATCTCTATACCGGAAGAATGCAAAGCTCCTGTAATCACAGCTGCACAAGTAAAAAACACACTCACCAAAGCCAAGAACACAGCATCCATGAGGCCTGACAACATCCCAGGCTGTGTTCTACATGAACTACAAAACGAACTGGCACTCCACCTAAGTACCATGTTCAATCATAGCCTCACCTCAGGCTTTGTGTCCACTGAATGGCACACAGCAATGGTTATCCCACTCCACAAATGGGGAGCCACCACGGACTCCGGGAACTACCGCCCCATTAGCCTCACAAGCCAGGTCTGCAAGGCTATGGAACGTATCATCTTGGAACTTATAAACAATGACATTGGTAATCTCCAAACTCTGGACCCTACCCGGTTCGGGTTTGTAAAAGTCAGATCATGTCTCCTAAACCTGATGGACTTCTTTGAAGTGGTCACCAAAGCCGTAGATGAGGGTAAGGTGGTTCACACAGCCTATCTAGATCTCGCCAAGGCTTTCAACGCCATCCCCCACTCTGGAATTATAGATAGTCACTAAACTAGGTATAAATCCCTATGTCCCAAGATGGGTTGCCATCTGGCTCACTGACAGAACCGACTGTGAAAGTAGCAGACTCCAAATTCAACTTCAGACCAGTGACAAGTGGAGTACCACAGGGTTCAGTCTTGGGTCCTCTCCTGTTAGCCTGTACTTCAGAGAAGTAGATACCAAACAGAGAAGGTCTTTGGCTAACAAAGTTCGCAGATGACTGCAAACTAGGAGCCATAATCAAAACAAACGATGTGGACAGCCAACAAAAGGGGCCTCACTGAGACAGTTGCCTGGTGTCAAAGCCATAGCCTCAAGCTCAATGCCAAAAAGTGCATTGTCATCCCTTTTGGTAAAAACTGTGTACCCATGAACTACCACATAGGCGGTAGGCTGCTTAACACCGAAAGTGTGATGAGACCTTGGGACACAGGTGGACAGTAGTCTCTCCTTTGATAATTACATTGCCACAGTAGTCAAGAAATCCTTCTACGTGGCACACCTCATCACAAAAGGTTTCTCATCCAGGAAAAAAGAGGTCATTGTTCCCTTCTACTCATCACTCATTAGACCCATTATAGAGTACAACGCCCCTTTTGGTATGTACCTCACAAGACGTCTACAACAACTGGAAAGGCCGTAAAGTACCTCACAATGTGGATTACCAGCCTCAAACAGATGCCCTACGCAGACCGTCTCAAAAAACTCCAGCTTTACTCTGTCGCATATCGCCTACTCAGAGGCAAACTCTGCCTAGCATGCAAAGCTATGTCAAACCCGGAGCTGTTGGACATGCTTCACTTAAAGAAATCCCAATCCCTCCGAGCTACATGCTCTAGGGACCTAAACCTTGTCACTACAATAAACAGAACATGCTGAAGGGATAGATTCCTGTCCCAGAGACTTCCCATACTCTGGAACAAACTACCTATCTGTATCAAACAAAGCTCCTCATTAGCACTCTTCAAGAAAACTCTTGATTGGATGGGAGATGGGAAATTCACCCCGGGAATCACTTCTGTGGGTCTGCTTGACAGGGGCACAGGAAAATAATTTTCTTGGGTGGCAAAAGCCAAGGTCCCGTTTCGCTAGGCTTATATAGGCCCTAAAGTACCTTCCTATGATCCTGTAAGTGTCCGCTGTTACCAACCCAGCAGATAGAATTCATTGGATGCTACCTCGACACAGCTCTACAAATTGCCAGCATTCCTCACTACAGGGTTACATCTTTACATCTAATGGTTATGCAGGTGATTCCCTCTCCTCCAACCCATTTGATCGCAATTCTAATGATTCTGTTGACCCAGTATTATATACGAGTGCTTCAGTGGACCTGGAAGTGCAGTGGTCCCAGAACTTTCACCTATTACATAATGAAGATTTGACTTGCAAAAATTTGCAGGCAACACATCATTTCATGAATAACCTTCTGTTCAGTAAGTGAAGGATGGCTTTTTCACACACATCTGCCAGAAGTATTAGTAACCACAGAAGCCTTTTTTGGAGGATGGTGGAGGAAGCCAACTTTTGCATCAGTGTCTTGGAAATGAGGGTGGTGGTCCTAGAATTGCAAGCATTCCAGGATGTCCTCCACAAGGGTGTAATTTCCATACAGACAGCATGGCTACTGTGTGGTACATCAGCAAACGAGGAAACCTGTTCTTTTCCCTTGCGCCAAGAGGCCATGTGAGTTTGGCAGTAGGTGATATCTTCACACCATTTTCTGATAGCAGTGCACATCCTGGGGTTCTTCCAGTGTTCTGGTGGACAAATTGAGTGGGACTATCCTAATGCCTCACAACTGGTCCTTCAGTCCAGCAGTGGTAACTTTAATTTTCTGTCACTGGTGCCAACCTTGCTGCAACTTATTTGCCTCTTAATTCAACAAGTGCAGCAATTACTTTACCCTGATCCCTCCATAGGATCAATCACCGAGGGATGCTCTGGTAGAGTTGGCCCCCGACCCTCCTTTATGCCTTCCCTATGATTACCACTCAGGAGCAAATTCATTCAGAAAGACAGTACAATGCCAAAGTAATCATCATCACCCCCTCTGGTCTCAACAAACATGGTTTCCCTTGCTGTGGCTTCTACACGTTCATCTCCCTTGGATGCAGATCTTCTGTCTCACCCATCCGGATAGCATCCTCCAGACCAGACCATCATGAAGCTAACAGCTTGGTTTATCCAGTTCTGACAGTAGCCAGATATGGCAGGCTTAACAGTATGGTTGTTGAGATTATTTCAGCTTCCCAGCAACCTGCTACATAAAAGATGTATCACAACAAATGGAAAATATTTTCTATTTGGGCTGTGTCCACAGGTTTGGAATTTTTTCAGCTCCCATTCTATACATCTTGGAATTTGTGTCTGAACTCTTCACAAAGGCTGTAGTTAGTCCACTATGAGAATTCAAAATTGCTGCCATTTAAACTTTCATATTGGCACAATAACATTTCCATAGCTTCCTTCCTCCCAGTATAGACCCAGTGATATTGCTGTCATGCTTCAAGCTCAGATACAACCCCCTTTTTGTACATGAGGCCACAGTGGACATCAAATATCTAACTTGGAAAACAGTTTTCTTAGTGGCGGTCACATGAGCCAGATGGATTTCGAAATTACAAACACTCTCTTGTAAACCTTCTTATTTGATTTTCCATAAGGATGATGTTTATTTCAGTACTAATGCATTGTTCCAAATGTGGCATCAGAGACAAACTTGATTCAATCTATACATGTGCCAGTATTTTTCTGTAGATTCTCAGACAAAGGGGAATACACATTGGACATGCTGTAGATGTTCATTGTCAACTCAGGTTCTATCTTCATCTGACAGAACAATTCAGAAAATTTTATCAACTGTGTTTTGCTTTCTTAAAACCAAACTTGGTAGCGCTATTGCCAAAGTTGCACTGTCATGATGGTTGTCAGACTGCATTTTAATTTGTCTGTAACGAGGAGGGTTTGCCATTACAGTCCACATCATAGGCTTATTCAACAAGGGGCAGTAGCCACCTCAAAGGTTTTTTCCTAAGAGACTTCCCATCAACATTTGTGCAGCAGCAACTTAGTCCACAGCTTTGTGTCTCATTATAAATTGGATGTAGCATCCAGATCTTGCTGCTCTTTTGGTTTCACCATCTTCAGGAATGTCCTTTCTTGATAACACCCTGAAAGACAGCCTGGGAATATGTCCCATATGTTGAATTGTAAGAAAGTAGACAACATTGGATACAAGAAGTTATCTACTTACCATAATGATAGATGTCCTGACCAAGTCACTGTTGCAGTTTTCTTAAATGGGTTGTAGCTCACCGATTTCCGGCCAGGGTACCAAAGCTTTACCCTTGTATGTTGTATGTCTGGGCAATGAACTTATCACTTAGGCATCAGGATATAAAAGCAGATGTATTTACGAGGTCCTCAGACTGTCTCCCTGTCAGCCCGAATACAGGTCGTTGCACCTGCCTGACTGTAATCATTTAGTCACTAGCTACTGTGGCTTTGCTTGTCAGTTCACATAAGTGCCCCTTTGGGGGACCTTGTATTTCTTTTCTGTTTTGCTGGGGGACCTTGTATTTCTTTTCTGTTTTGCTTTTAATTGTTAGATATCAGCTAGAAGATTTAAGTGTGGTAGATAAATTCTGTACAAAGACTTGCACACCAAGTGCCTGATCTGTCTAGGCCCTGAGCATGACTATAAATCCTTTTCCATCTGCAAGTTTTGTTCCAAAAACTCTCCAGTCTAGGCTGTCCACTCTTTTAATACCTTTCTTGAGAGCCACCATCTAAAACATTAGTCCTAGTCCACTATGACCAGATGTAGGCTTCCCACCTAAGAAAAACCTTAGAGACCTAGTGAGGATTCTCCTGCTATTGACTTGGAATCGAACGTGCCCACTGAGGTGGTCAAACCAGATATACCCATTGATTTCCCGCTAGTCCTCTGCTGTGGCCTTGCCCAAGGCTGGTGTGGCTTCTGATGCCTTTCAGATGAAGGATTCCTCTGATAAACCACAAAACATTGTACTGGAAGGCCCTCAAGGAATTAATTTCCTTTTGTGGGAAGAGATCCCCAGAACCCTCATAAAAATACATCCAGGACATCACCCCTAAAAAGAAAAAAACAAAAACTTAAGCACTCAGGATTCCCTGCTGCATCCAGAGAAAAAGAATAGTTTGATTTTTCTCAGGGGCTGTTTAAGACAATCATGTCTCTAAAACCTCCTCCCTTTTTGACCTTTCATACCACTTCACATAAACAAACCTTAGGTTCCATTTCATCTGATGAAGAACTGGATAGGGATTTGGATCTTTCCCTTGATTAGTTGTCCCCATTACAATCTCCTGAACAGATTTCATCAGATAAGGGAGAATGTCCTATTCCTATGTTGCAGTATTAAACAAAAAGAACAGGTGCCAATACAGGTGTAACACTGCCAAACAAATCAAACCAAGATACACCTCACAGCCAAAATCCTCCAATACGAAAAATACAATTTATTCACAGTAAAAGGTTAAGCGCTTTCATCAATCGACTTAATCAGAACCATGACTACATACAAAACCATTACTTAAATATAAAAACCCTAATCATAATTGGATAACCTAATAACCAATGATTAAAATGATCTGTCCTTAAAGTGGTAATTCCAACTGCAAAAAGTAATGTAATGGATAAAAACAATAGCATACTATATGTTGCTTTAAAAATATTCACACAGAATACAATAACAAATGTATATATAAAACCCTATATTATACTAAAAATGTTAGCTGTATCATAGGAGCACCACAAAGATGTACATATTATCCATGGGTGATCTGAAATAACCCTAACATGAATAATAACAGTTGTCCCACAAATTGGAATGCTGTTAATAATAAAACCGTTAGTACATAATCAAATAATACAAATACATTATAATTTATAAGACCTAAATTTCAACTCTGATTTAATGCTAACATGATCATTAAGCCCAGGTGGAACAGTAGCATTTAACTCTAACTGCCATCTAGCTTCAGCCCTAAGGAGTTGATTGGTCCAATCACCCCCTCTGATATCTTTACCTATTACTTCCAAAATACCAAACTGAAAAAAGTGTTCAGGAAAAGATTTAATATGCTTAAATAATGCATTCTTTTCATCATGTTTAGAAATATTGTATAGGTGTTCATAAATTCTTCTACATAGCTTCCTTTCCGTCTTTCCCACATAATAATGCTGGCAGGACTGGCATACTGCTAGGTACACAACTCCAGATGTATTACATGTTCCTGTCCTAAACCTGACTTTAATATTATAAGGACTCAAGACCACCGAAGGGGTACAAATAATGTGTTTGCAATACTCACAAGCACCACACTTTGCAGTCCCCCTATTATTAACTTTCTTTATCTGTCCATGGTTCTCAAATAGACTTTTTAAACTCCTGTTTACCTTATAGGTGAAAGTGGGTTTGTTGCCAACACATGTCCATAAGTCCTGATTACACTTGAACATATTCCAATTATTGCTAATAGTATTTTTAACAAAAGCTGAAGTTTCTCCCTCGATCAACACCATAGATTTTGTATAATCTAACCTATTATTATTAGCTACTACAGGGGTAGTGTCAGTGGTACCGAGTAGTGGTTTAAATCTGGAACCCCATTCATTAACCACTTGTTCCTTAATAACTTTTACAAACTTTAAAGGGTAACCCCTTGCTCTAAACATATCCATCAATTTATCTGTTTCAAAAATAACAGAATTAATGTCAGAACACATTCTTACTACTCAAACCATTTGGCCCTTCACAATATTTCTCTTAACATAATAGGGATGACAACTAGAAAAAGCCAAATAGTCATTAGAAAATGTCGGTTTTCTATATATGCAAGACTGAAAACACTCCTTATCTAAATCTTTGTACAAGAATACATACAATAATTGATATTAGAAAGTCCGAAGGAACCAGTAAATTTGAAATACTCACATTTATCATTTAAAAAATCCATAAATAGTTCGTGATAACCATCTTTCTTCCATAAAATAAATAAATCATCTAAAAATCTAAGATAAACCAACCATTTATCTGAAAAATTACTATGAAAAATAAAATTACTTTCCCACTTATACATAACTAAGTTAGCAAAAAGAGCGGCACAGCTGTTTCCCATGGCTACTCCAACAACTTGCCTAAAAAATTCCCCTTCAAACATAAAAAAATTGTTTTTTAAAATGATTTCCATCAAAACCATAATGAAATTAATCATAGTGTTACCAAGGTCTGTCTTTTCCAACAAAGCCTCATGGAAGAATTCTAAGCCCGTTAAAATACTATTAGCAATAATTGGAATATGTTCAAGTGTAATCAGGACTTATGGACATGTGTTGGCAACAAACCCACTTTCACCTATAAGGTAAACAGGAATTTAAAAAGTCTATTTGAGAACCATGGACAGATAAAGAAAGTTAATAATAGGGGGACTACAAAGTGTGGTGCTTGTGAGTATTGCAAACACATTATTTGTACCCCTTTGGTGGTCTTGAGTCCTTATAATATTGAAGTCAGTTTTAGGACAGGAACATGTAATACATCTGGAGTTGTGTACCTAGCAGTATGCCAGTCCTGCCAGCATTATTATGTGGGAAAGACGGAAAGGAAGCTATGTAGAAGAATTTATGAGCACCTATACAATATTTCTAAACATGATGAAAAGAATGCATTATTTAAGCATATTAAATCTTTTCCTGAACACTTTTTTCAGTTTGGTATTTTGGAAGTAATAGGTAAAGATATCAGAGGGGGTGATTGGACCAATCAACTCCTTAGGGCTGAAGCTAGATGGCAGTTAGAGTTAAATGCTACTGTTCCACCTGGGCTTAATGATCATGTTAGCATTAAATCAGAGTTGAAATTTAGGTCTTATAAATTATAATGTATTTGTATTATTTGATTATGTACTAGCAGTTTTATTATTAATAGCATTCCAATTTGTGGGACAACTGTGTTATTATTCATGTTAGGGTTATTTCAGATCACCCATGGATAATATGTACATCTTTGTGGTGTTCCTATGATACAGCTAACATTTTTAGTATAATATAGGGTTTATATATACATTTGTTATTGTATTCTGTGTGAATATTTTTAAAGCAACATATAGTATGCTATTGTTTTTATCCATTACATTACTTTTTGCAGTTGGAATTTCCACTTTAAGGACAGATCATTTTAATCATTGGTTATTAGGTTAAACAATTATGATTAAGGTTTTTATATTTAAGTAATTGTTTTGTATGTAGTCATGGTTCTGATGAAGTCAATTGATGAAAGCGCTTAACCTTTTACTGTGAATAAATTGTATTTTTCGTATTGGAGGATTTTGGCTGTGAGGTGTATCTTGGTTTGATATGTTGCAGTATTCATACTCTGGGATTTCCCGCCTCAGGCAACCCAACATTGGCTCCTATATAAAAGCTTAAGCCTGGCTGCTGTAGGTGCGTGGGACAGCACGCAGGGCTATAAACCAGGGACCATAAATGTGAGGTCTGCATACACAAACCTCAGAACTTTTCTGCCAGAGGTGACGTTACTTTGACTGCTTCGCTCCTATGACCGAAGACTTCTAAAGATAAGTACCCCGTTGGGGATTTTTTCTCTTACATACGCTTGAGTTTGGTTGCTGTTGATTACCCTTTAGCCATTGTGTGGGAAAAAGAGCAGATGTAACTGCGGGTGTCAGATACCGCACAAAGACTCTCACAACCAGTGTGTATTTTACTTAGGAAAGGAGCACGATCATAAGGCCTGCCCCATTTATTAGTCTTCCATGCCAAAGACCCTACGCAGATGACTGGCTGCACTTAACTTGTATGTAGAAAATCAAAGACTAAAATGCCTCACTCTCAGGATGGATCCCGAGTTGGCTGCCCAAGCCGAACAACCATAGAAGTAGGCCAAGGTTTCCAGGCCTTCTCCTGATGACGCTCTGCCTTCTGATGTCCCACTAACTACCGATATAGGGGCTGAGGGACACCCAATTACTCCATCAGCTTCGACGGTTCCTTTGGAAGAGGCCATTTCTGCAGCCACGGAAAGCATGTCCGTGGAGTTAATCCAGTCTCTGGCCATAACTGACGTCGAGGGGGAACCAACACTTTGTCGGCCAACCAAAACTTTTCCTGCTCCAGCCCAGGCCTCTGTCTCTAAGCCTACCCCTAAGGCCACGCCAAAAAAAAAGACTAAACACTTGAGCCCTACTCTTCAAGGAGCTCCAGATTGACAGTCGTTTACCAACTCACTAATGCAGGCCTTTATGACCCTTAGGCCCTGCACCTACCAACATTCCTGTGCTGAGCCCCAGACCACCCTCTCCTTCTTCCCTACCTTTAACCACTACTCATCAGGGAGAAGAAAAAGCAGAACCAGAGCAGTCCTACTCTTCTGAGGAATCTATTTCTTATGTTTCTCAAATTGCTTCACTTGTGGATTATTACTCTCCAGACAAAGACTCTATTGAAGGAGATTCCCCACCAGAGGACATTACCTTTGGGGAAACTATTACAAAAATGAAAGAGTACTTCAAGTGGGATACTTCCTTAATGTCAGATACCCAGAAAAGATATTTTGAACTTTTGCAACTTGAGTCACCATTCCCTTCAGCTATTCCACCTGTGCTTCCAGCTTTCCTGGATGCCTTTAACTCTGTCTCCAAGAACCCAGATTCTCAACCTCCTGCCCCTAAAAGGCCAGATAGATTTTATAAATTGCCTGGTGACCAGAAATTTCTCGTGAAACCTCCCCTGCTGACCCAGCAGTCATTGCTGTGTCTCCAGATAGACAGTCTAGGGCAGTTACCCCCTGCTTCACTTTTGCCAACAGATAAAGACAGCAAAACCATGGACAGAATGGGTAAAAGGTATACACCTCTACCCTGGCCTTCAGGGCTATTAATTACCAAACCCACATGGTTAAATATGCCCTGGAACTTGTCACCCAGACTTCCACCTTGCTGATTTCTACCCCAGACTATCCAACCAAAGCTGACATTGCATCAAAACTGGCTGTAGCTACACAAGTAGTCAGACACTCTATCAGGTGCAGTTACGATGTAGCAGAGGCTTCAGCCAAGTCAGCTGCCTCTACATCTGCCTTCGCAGATACTCCTGGCTTCGCCTACAGCCTCTAGCAGAGGATTTTTTAAATCTAAAATCATGGAGGCTCCTCTGCGCCACAACCTTTTATTTGGGAAAAACTCAGCAGAACTTTTCAAAAACTTACAAGAGAAAAGCAAAGAACTGCAGGACATTAAGCATCTGCTGGTGTTCCCCTTCCCTAGATATTATAGGCACTACCCAGCAAAAACATCCTTTGTCAGAAGGAATCCTTCAGCATCATGCCCTTCTTCCTCAAGGCCCTGTAGGGCATCCAGGAGACGGTCTTAATCAAGACCCCCAACCAAACAGCCCTTTCCAGACAGAGGAGGCCTCTCTTCAACACGACTATCCTGCTCAACTGCCTCTGTCTGCCCACCTTACCCACTGCCTTCCCTTCTGGAAATCCATCACTACAGATTTTTGGGTTCTTTCCATCATCCAAAAAGGATATTTCATATCCTGGATGGAAAGACCAAAAACAAAAAGAATTCCTTTCCATCGAAAAAATCAGCTTCATCTATTCCCTCCCATTCTAAAAGAACTCCTTACTCAAGGAACTATAGAACCAGTTCCCTCAAGACAGAAAGGACAAGGCTTTTATTCCTGTCTGTTCTTTGTGCCAAAAAAGGATGGTCCTTGGAGACTAATCCTAGACCTATCATATCTCGACCTTTTCCTGAAGGTTCTGTCCTTCAGGATGCACTCCCTTTAAACCCTCCTACCCCTCATCCCCTCCCAAGTTAACCCTCATCCCCTCCCAAGTCTTCATGGTCACTGTGTACCTAAAGGATGCTTACCTGCACATTCCTATCAGGCGATCCCACAGGAAGTTTCTGAGCTTTACTCGCCACTCCTCACACTTTCAGTTTACAGCCTTGCCCATTGGCATGTCTACGGCTCCCAGAGCTTTTACAAAGTCCTTGGCCCCAGCCATTGCCTATTGCAGAACCAAGGGAGTCCAAAGTTACCTTTATCTGAATGACATTCTCATTCTGGCAGAATCAGAGTCCACCCTATTGACTCTTCTCAAGTTCACTATGTCTCTCCTCCACAACTTGGGATTCACCTCAAACCTTCAGAAATCCTTGACTGCAGGATCAGGACTGACCTAATGAGATCCTTTCTCCCGCCAAAGTGCAGTCTCCTCCCATTTTCAAAACCTACTTTCAGTATCTCACCTTTCTGCAAGATAATTTCTGCAAGTTCTAGGTCTCATGGCAGCCACTATTCCCATGCTCACATTAGCAAGGATGCACATGAGAAAATTCCAATGGTACCTAAATAATGTGTGGTCTCGGAGCCAACATCCACTAGACAAATGTATCCCCCTTTTGCCCTGCCTGAAAACAACTACAGTGGTGGATTCAGCAAATTGTACAGAACCAGTGCATTCCTCTACAACTCCCCACCACCACCCAATCCATGCACACCGACACATCAGACCTAGGGTGGGGGGCAACATTACAAGATTTCAGGGTACAACAGTGTTGGACCCCTGCCCAGCAAAATCAACACATCAATGTCAGAGAAATGACTGCTGTCTTGCTGGCTGTAAAAGCTTTCCTTCCCATCTTGCAACCAGGGCTGCTCCACAACTTGTCATTTGGTATCTAAAAAAACAAGGAGGGACAAAGGTTTACCAGTTATGCTGGATAACCCTACAAATCTGGGATCAGAAATGTGGAACCACAACCTTTTCCTACAGGCCTCTTACATCCCCTCTCAGGAAAACAAGCAAGCAGACTTGCTCAACAGACTATCCTCTCTGCAACACGAATGGATGTTGCACAGGGATACCTTCCTAGACATCGTCCACCAGTGAGACACACCTCAAGTGGATCTGTTTGCTTCCCCCAAAACAGACAACTATATACACACTGCACCAGGGATTATACTCCTCTAGCCTGGAGAGTGAATGTCTTCAGCTTTCCATGGAAGGGAATGTTCCAATACACTTTCCCTCCCTTCTAATACAAAAGGTCCTTCTGAAAATCAAAAAGGAAAAACCAAAAATCTTATTGGTGACCCCCTATTGGCCAAGGCAACGCTGGTTCCCCCTTCTTCACTCCCTAGCCAAGGGCAATCACCACAAATTACCCCACAAGGTGGACCTACTAATGCAACAAAAGGGAACTCTCATTCACCCTCAACTGTCTCTGCTGCACCTATCTGTATGGGTGATCAACTTCTGATCCCTTTCAGACAACACTACTTAGAGGACATGCTCTCAGTCCTCAGGGAGGCCAGGAAACCAACTTCTAGGAATAACTATTTGTCTAAATGGCAGAGATTCTCAATAGGGTGTTCCCTTAAGGACAGGGATCCTTTTCAGACAGATCTGTAAATTGTCCTTAGCTGTATATGTGAGCTGTTAAAGGAAGGACTAGCATATTCTTTAGTGAAAGTCCACCTTACTGCCTGCTTGCCATTACAGCCACCACTGCATTCCAGACTGTACTTTAAACTTTTCCTGAGAGGGGTCTTGTATATCAGTCCACCAAGAAAACCCATCCCTCTTCCCTGGGACCTCAATTTCATGCTGGAAGAACTCACCTTACCTCCCTTTGAGCCAGCCAGCACAGCTTCTCTACAAATGTGCACATGGAAAACCATTCTTTTAGTGACCATTACCTCCGCTAGAAGAGTGTCTGAACTACAGGCCCTCATGGCCTGTCCTTACACCACCCTCCACAATGACAGGGTGACCTTGCGCACAAACCCTTCCTTCATGCCCAAGGTGGTGAACGAACTATCCTTAAACCAGTCCATTCACTTACTTCCTTCTTCCCCTCTCCAACTAATACCGCAGAGAGGATCCTTCATTCCCTAGATGTTCATAGACAACTTGAGATTCTACTTAGGCAAAACTAAGTCCTTCAGAAAATCTGACTAACTCTTCATCTCCTTCCACCCCACGGCTCTGGGTAAGGCAGTCTCCAAACAAACCATTTCCTCTTGGATCAGGAAATCCATTCTCTCTTGCTGCTTACATCATGCCAAACAATTGCCTCAAGGAGTTAGGGCTCATTCCACTAGAGGCTTGGCTACCTCCAAGGCCTTTCTTAGAGGGCTGGACACAGCTTCCATAATGGAAGCAGCTTCCTGGTCTACAGTTCACACGTTCACAAAACACTACAAGCTAGACCAGGTCTCTAGGGCCAGAGGAGGATTTGCCAAGGCAATTCTGCAGAGATTCTTGTAATCCTCTACCTCTGCCCCCTCCCTTCACTCCTTCTAGCTGTGGTACTCTCCCACAGTATGAATACTGGAACATAGGAATAGAAAGACAAAATAGTTTTGTAAAATCTTACCATAACCATAGATGTCCTTCTCTTCCATGTTGCAGTATTCCTTTCCATCCACTTTACCCCCATTTTCATACCCCCTTTTTTCTATCTCTACTGGATGGTTGGTCTTTGACCTCTGTATCCACTCCCTACATGGTAATCTGTACAGCCCTTCAAGGACATTTGCTTCTTAGCCTCAACTTGTTCTTTTGTACACCTTATTCTGGGGTTCAAGTTCTGAGGTCTGTGCATGTCCCTGGTTTATGGTCTTGCGTGTGACATCCCACGCATCTACAGCAGCCAGGCTTAAGTTTTTATATAGGAGCCAACACCTGGTCACCAGAGGTGGGAAATCCCACAGTATGAATACTGCAACATGGAAGAGAAGGACATCTATGGTTATGGTAAGATTTTACAAAACTATTCTTTCATTTTCTCCAGACTACCCCCCCCCCCCCAGAAGAGACCTCCTTTGGAGAATCCCTAAAGAGCATGATAAAACATTTTGAATGGCAGTACAGACAGGTGCATGAGGTGCAAAAGAGAAACTACAGTTTACTCAAGATGGATACAGCAGCCCTTCCACCAGTTGTCCCTGTGCTTGAGGTTTACCTGGATTCTTTGCAGGCCAGTTCTTCGGCTCCAGATTTGCAATTCCTTGTTCCAAAAAGACCATGTAGGTTCTATAAAGTTCCCGATGAACTCCAGTATCTTTCTAAAAATCCTGTGACAAACCCAGATGCAGTTTTCATGGCTTCAGAGAAACCTTCCAAGTTACTCCCTGGCATTAATGTTCCTTCCAATGACAGACAATTAGAACAATGGACAGGTGGTGAAAGAAGGTGTACTGCCTCCACCCTGGCCTCTAGGGCTGTAAACTATCAAACTCAAATGACCAAATATATGCTTTGTGTTGCATTCCTTAACAAAGGCCTTCATATAGCCTTAGACTGCAGATTTAAAACAGCTCATGCAGCCTTTAATGGCACGGGCTTCTCAAATAGCCAAGCACAGTATAAAATGTTGCTGTGGGGCCAGCCTATCCTTAAAGATTTTAAATCTAAAATTTTAGACTCTGTTGGATAACATCCTCCTTTTTAACTCGCAGGCTGACAGTCTGTCCAAGGCTTTGCAGGAACTCAGCTAGACTGAAAGATTGCCATCAAATCCTGCTGTCCACTGGACTTGGACTCCTCATACGCATAAGGCTCCCAGGAGAATATTTCCTGAAAAAACTCAGGATACCCCTTCTGGGAGGCCTCATTTCAGCAGCAGACCTCTCATCTACCCCTACCCATCACCTGAGCAGCCAAGCGCTTCGGATTGTGCGGAATGCTCCGCCTTTGGGATCGATTTAACCCACTGTTCTGCAGTTCCGCATTGAACAGTGGTGGCTCCACTTTGCAATTTTTGATTGGCTTGTATACCGCAATTAAAGCCATTTGGCATTGCGGTATACAAGCCAATCAAACATCTGCTCCTGATGCAAAGGGAGCCAATTGGGAGGCACAAAATGTGGCCAATCGCATGCCACTACTAGTTTTCACGCTACTATGGTATCTGTAAGATGGGTGTGCTGCTGTTTTTGTATTGTTTTGTGAACCCACCTTTATTTCGATTAACTGTACTCCTCTACCATTAACCAACTCTTCCTCATACTGCACTTGTCTCCTTCTCCCTCCTTTCCCATATCTATTCCATACCTTCACACCACATTCTCCAGCACCTTACCTACATAGCCAAATGGACCCAACACACAAGTCTTGTTATACAAACTTACTACTCTTAATTACAACTCTTGCTTCTCTTACAATTCCATAGACATTAACCTCCTTTGAACAATTTTCCCTTCATGAACATTGCGACCCCTTCCATGAAACATTACCTGTTTCTCTCATTAACCCTCTCAACCATAGTAACATAACCTCCACCTCTATCTATGTACTTCCAATGTACCATAGATCTACCCATATTACTTACTTGGCAAAAAAACCCAAACTATTACTACAAAATCCTTAAACTTGTTCAATATCCACAACCTCACCCACTACTAGATGGTGATATTCATCCTAACCCTGGCCCCAATACTGATATCACCAAAAACCCACCCTACCTACCTACACCAGCTATCTCCACCCTAAATAGATCATCCAACTCCCTTCTGATAGCTCACCTTAACATCCGTAGCATTAACAATAAAATCACCCACCTACATGCACTCTTAGATGTGCACTCATTCAATATTCTCTGCATTTCTGAAACGTGGCTAAAGCCCTCAACTCAGGACCATGAGATTACCCCTCCTGGTTACAACATCCTGAGATGTGACCGGATAACCAAAAAGGGTGGAGGGGTAGCCATTTTGTATAAAGCTGAACTCCAATTTTCACCCTTCAAATTGCTCCTACCCGCAGATACCATTTCAGAAATCCTTACTGCAAAACTACAAATCAACAGCTCCAAATCTATCTAATTTGCACCGATCTCCCCCCAGGAAATAACATTCATACCCTTGAAAAAATACTAAATTGCCTCTCTACCAACCTACCCCAAGAAACTATTATGCTAGGTGACTTTAATATAGACTGGGCTACCTGTAATTCCCCCAATCCTACCGATCACATAAATCTTTATGGATTCACACAAATAATAACCACTCCGACCAGAATCCACAAACCAAACACTAAAGAAAGCATCCTTGACTGGAGCCTTCTAAACAGTCACCTTGACTCTTATAAGCCAGGAACCCTTCCAGATGATATCAGTGACCACATGTTAACCTATATCATCAAACAAAAAACTTATAGCCCCAAGAGTAATATCTTTAAAACCTCCCGCTCCAAAATATTCTTTAACCCAGACAGCTTCCAAAATGAACTTAAAGCATGTGACTGGTCACCATTGTTTCATCTTGGACTTAATGAAGCAGTAACCTACTTTAATACCAAATTTCTTCAAATCCTTGACTACCACGCCCCCTATCGCTCTTCCCGAATTAGGACCAAAACTGCCCCTTGGCTCACAAAGCAAACTAGACAAAAGATGCTCCTCAGAAATAAAATCTGGGCCAAATGGAGAACCTCCAGATGCCCAACAGACCACCTCTATTTTAAACAGTTAAAGAAATGCCACCAAGAAAGAGA
This sequence comes from Protopterus annectens, assembly GCF_019279795.1. Taxonomy (NCBI): domain Eukaryota; kingdom Metazoa; phylum Chordata; order Ceratodontiformes; family Protopteridae; genus Protopterus; species Protopterus annectens. The sequence continues at coordinate 603,513,508 of NC_056751.1, forward strand.
TTCTCAAAGACAAAAAAGACTATTACCTCCACCTACAACAAACCCAGCAACAGCATCCACAAAAATTCTGGTCTGGCATTAACAAGCTTCTTCAGCCTGGGCACTCTAAAACTCCTGCCCCTTCAGGATTCAACCAAAATAACTCTAACCAGATTCCTGATGCTTTTAATAACTACTTTACTGATGCCATTCTATCCCTAGCTAATACTTTACCATTCACAACCACACCCCCATTGAATACCACTAATACCTCAACACCCACCTTTCTTTTACAACCTATACCTATATCCCTCATTTGCAAACTCCTTCAAAAACTCAAGCCATGTACCCCTTCCGCTGACAGTCTTCCAGCTGAATACCTGCAAATTGCAGCTAAATCCATTGCCTATCCCATATCCATCCTTATAAGTAGAACAATTTTAGAAAGCAAAATCCCTTCGTTATGGAAGGTTTCCCACATAATCTCTTTACATAAAGGCGGCCCATCTACAGAACTCTCCAACTTTCGGCCTTTCGCCTTGCTCTCTCCATTAGCTAAAATAATGGAAAAATGTATACACAGACAACTGCTTGACCACCTGCTCCAAAATAATCTTCTTGCCAACTGCCAGGATGGTTTTAGGCCTTACCATAGCACAACTGCCCTGCTATCCTTCTCTGATACCATAAACAAAAATTGAAACAACAACACTTTTTCTTCTGCATTATTTATTGACCTCTCAAAAGCCTTTGATATGGTAAACCATCACATACTTATTGACATCCTAAAAGCTCAATCACTTCATCCTCAAGCATTACAATGGTTTAAATCCTACTTAGAAAACAAACAGCAAGCAGTACTTTGGGATAATAATCTTTCTTCATCTCTCCCTGTGAACATTGGAGTACCACAAGGCTCTATTTTAGGACCCCTTCTATTCTCTGTTTATTAATGATCTACATATCAACATACCCCAAGCCACCTGCATACAATATGCTGATGACTCCACCTTAATTTGTTCAGCCAAGTCCATAACCTCTCTCCAGTCCCTAACCCAAACAGCATTTAACAGTGTTGAAAACTGGTTCTTGAAACACTGCCTTCTTCTCAACCCCAAGAAAAAACTATTGCTCTTTGCTCCTACGTCACCTCAACTGCACTTCACAGTAACTTCTAACAATGGAACTAACATATCCCCTGATACTACTACCCATCTACTGGGACTAACAATTGACAACTACCTTAGCTATGATGACCATATTAATTCCACTACCTTAGCTACAATGACCATATTAATTCCACTATTAAGTCTGTCAACAAAAAACTAGGCACCCTTTACAGAATCAAATCCTTCCTTACCCCTGTAGCTAGAATCACTGTTGCCCAGACCCACCTGATCTCCACCTTATTCTATGCTTCACTATTTACACTAATTTATCTAAAACCAGCCTCTCCAAACTTTCCACCAGTTATAACATAGACAGATTTGCTACTGGCTCCCCATTTAGAACTCATCACTTTCATAACCTCAGACAACTGGGATGGTTAGAACTGGAGAACCAACTTCTTTTTCAACAACTTGTTATCACCCAAAAGATCCTTTACTACCCTAATAACACCCCCATCCTCACCAACCTCATTGCCCCTACAAAAATCTTTCGCTCAGCAAATAAACTCCTAGTCTCATCCATTAAATCCAACAACAAAGCTGGGGACTCACTTTTCTCCAACGCCATAGCTAAAAGTTGGAACCATCTCCCTAGTGAACTTTCTAACCTTGCTTCCACTCTTCTTTATAAGAAGCATCTTAAAGGAATATCTAACACCTCACTGGCTTTATCCCTGTTCCAACCCTGACTGATATCTCTTTCTCCTTCTTGCTCTTTCTCTTCACTTTCTACTCCACTTTTCTATATAGCTTACCTGTAAAAGGACTTTATTTTTTGAACTCAAAGGACTTCTATTATTGAACCAAATAAAAAAAAATAAATTTCATTATTTTTCTTTGCTCTCTCAAATTTTCGCTCTTTGTATTTGTTCTCAGTTTATATTTACTAAAGGACTCTGTATAAGTGGATCTGACCCTTAAGAAAAAAATGTACCATAATTTCACTTTAATATTTCTCTTTACTGTATTTCTTTTGTCATTACTGTTGCTTGAAGCTTTTCTCCCTGGGCCTCTACTGAAAATGGACATGTATCCAGTTAGACTAGCCCGGTCAACAAATGTAAAATAAATAAATAAATTATGATGGATGTTTCTATAAAAATTCCATGACTCACGCTGGCTCTGACTTGAGAAAAGACTTCCTGGTGCACAGCTTCAAAATTCTCTTTGCTGACCCGAAGTGTATGGGTCTCTAATAATCATTCTAAAGTCAATGTATATTACAAGAAGCCAGAGGACAGTATTCACTCCAATGACGAGCTAACAACTGAGATCAAGCCTAATCCTAACAGACATGCAATATTAAATGCAAAACTGCAACCAATGTGTTATGCCGTATTTCCAACACTCCCTGAAGCACAGTTATCCCCACAACCTGCTACAACACATTCAGTTCTACAGCCCAGAACACAGACAGCCTTTTTCTTAGATAATTGCTCCAGTCTCTCTGCTCTGCTGAAGACTGTACAACCAATGGCTCATGCTGTGCGACTTTACCGCTGATTGGGCTTCCTTAGGAGACTCAGATTCCTATTGGTAGAAACATTGATATAAATAATGAAAGCCGCGTTATTGTTTTTTCTCCGGTTTGGGTTCTACTGATTGTTCCCCCCTCCCCTGTATGTTGGTGCGTAGTTTTTGTGTTGTATAATTGTAGTAGGCACATTATTTTATAGTAGCTTGATTTGGTTTATATCTGTGCTATTTGGACAAGAATGCAGCACTTGCACTTTGGGGTTCTCAAACTTTTCTTCCAACAGCTGGGGCTGTACCTTCCAGCCTGCGGTCAAGAGCATCTACCACAGCTTTCACCCAATCAGGGACAGTCAAGGTCATTTTTAAACCGTAATACTATTAACTTGAAACTGGCAGAATACAAAAATGCCAAATAATATATATTTTCGTAAGTAAAAGAAAATGTTCAGTCTGTCTTATTGAGTAAAATTTACCACTTTTACTCTAGAGCCAAAATCTGAATCAAAATCAAGAAGATTGAGGGGAATGATTGTTACCACCTGTCTCTCCAGAGCAGGACAGGCCCTATTTGGGCAATTGTGTCCTGAGAAGAATTGGTTAAATAGCAAATGTTTTTGGAATTTAAGATGAAACATTTCCTAAATGTCCACTAATAGTTGCATGAACTACTCATTTGTATTCAAATTACATTGTTATTATATAAAACTATATAACTCCAGTTCTACAACACTTAGCAGTTGTTTTAGTATAAAAAAAAAAGTGAAGTTCAGTCTTTTGCCTTGGTTGTATGTATGGCCAGTCTTGCAAATCCCTATATTTCCAGTAAAAAATCTCCCATTTTGTGCATCTGAAAAGGCAACTCTACTTCCAGCATCTGGTGAACATGACCAGTGAGTTCCTGTTGGTTCCTGACAAATGTCTTGAAATAAACAAAACTTTGATTTAAAAAAGTTCCACCCTTCACTATTGTATTAATGTACTACCTGCCCCCTTGAAATTGGAGCACCTACATTCTTGAAACTGAAGCACTATGTTGCTCATTTACAGACCTCATCATCATCATCAACCCTCTTCTTCCCATTATCTGTATCCTGTGGGAAGGCTGGCCAATTTGTCCTTTGACCTGCCAATCTCTTTTTACTTAGTCCTCCCTTACTATTCCTGTCTTCCAAGACAGTGTGTGTGTTGGGTTTTCTGAGTGCAGGAAGGGTTATTATTCAACAACTTGAGTGAATAAGCCAAAAGCTGATGAGGATGTATGACAAGGTGAATGTGTGTGCACGTGTGTGTCCGCATGTATATTTTGGTTGAGGGACCTTGGCCATGTTCAAGGTACGCTTTTTGCACAGTGCAAAAATAGGGTGTTCCATATTTTGACTGTTTGTCACACATTGCTATGGTCTGTGTTCCACATTGGCCTCTTAGCAGGTTGAGACCTATGCCCTTCACTCCATTCTCACTAAGATGTTCTCTTTCTGTTCCTGTCTGGGAAACACTCACCTCAGAAATGTGGGTCCAAAGTGTAGGTCAGTATGTGTGCATATACCTTTAAGGAGCTATCCAAGGGCTGGAACCAGAGTATAAATACTGAGCATGTGCGATCCTGACTGCCATTTTGTAGTTAGTTATTGAGATGTGAACATGTATGTAAGGTGTGTTTGTTAACTACTTTGTTCGTATTTAGAGATGCTACTATCCATCCTGATGTGTTTGTATATATTAAAGTATCTGAACGAAACCCCAAGCCGCCTTATTATTTGTAATAGAGACAAGTGACATGGTGTCAGAAGAGGCGTGTCTAAAGGACCTGAAGTCAGAACCGGCATGTGTAAAAGGGCCTGAAGTCAGAACCAGCATACCAAAGGGGCATGAAGTTTAAAACAGTTTGGCGAAAACGATTTAAGGCACTTGTCCAGATGGTGGAATATACAGCAGTGGACCATCCCAAAACTGTGCATACTTCGTAAAACAGGTCAGAAACAAATTTCAGGTATAAATCTTGCTCAGTACTATTTCTTATTCTCATAATATGAAACAGGGAATCCAGAATGTTCTAAATAATTTACCCATAAATATGTACAGTGTTGATAAAATATTCAAATTACTATGGAAAATGTTTCGAATAAAGTCCAATTGCATAAAACGAATAAAATGGGAAACGACCACATTTTGCAAAGCATATGTATTTTCATATTAAGCAAAGATATCTGAGTTTTTAGAAGTGTATAAAGTGTTCACATGTTTGTACAGTGTTACAGTAAAGCTGTTTCACAAAACACAGCCATTACAAGGCATATTTTGCAAAGTAAAGTATTTTGAAGATTTTATTGTGCATTTGGATGTTGTGGCAAGATCACAGAACTGTTTATTCGTTCATAATTATTAGGGCCCTATTTTCAGTGTGTTTGTGTATACTTTGTGGGCATGGTAGATGGATTTCGAAAGCCCAGTACACTTGTGTTTGACAGTAATATTGTTGAGAACTGGAGAGTGTTTGACAAAGAGTATGACATTTTCATACAGGCTGCATTTTCTGATAAAGATGGCCGTACAAAGGCATTTATTCTACTTAATTTAGCCAGATCAGAAGCTATAGAAAGGGAACACTCATGTGTATATGGACCTGCTATCTCTGCTGGATAGCGAGATAAGCTTCATATTGTTTTACAGGCTGAGTCAAGGGAGGACCCAGAGTGCTTAAAATGTAAATTTAGAAAAATGTGTAACCCCCAGACAAATGTTACAATGGAAAGGCACTTATTTTACGCAAGGGATTAAAAGCCTGGTGAAACTTTAGCAGCGTATATAACTGACCTGAGAAATAAAGCTAAAATGTGCAGATTTGGTGACTTAAGGGATGAGTTGATAAAGGACAGATGTGTGTGGTGTAAAAGATGATGCTGTGAGAAAGATTTTGCTTCGTGACAGTGATTTAAGTTTGAATAAGGCCATTGAGATTTTTCAGATATACGAGCTCACAGAAAAGCGCACAAATATGTTTACAAATGAGAACAGCTCTAGAAGGCATAGTGATAAAGCTCATATTGATAGTATCCAGCATGTTGTTAAGAGGAATAGGCTTTAGCACATGGCAGCCCCTGCCGCAACTACTGGTAAACCCCAGAACTTTCTAGCACTATCCAGACTTCGCACAGCCTCAGTTTAGCACAAGAGTGAGACAGCAAACTCAAATTATGGGCCCCAACCAAGTTTCATTGCCAACTATCATAATTGCGGCAGTAATCATGAACCTAAAATGGAAAAATGTGTAGCTTTTGGTCAACAATGGCATAAATGTAATAAATAGAATAATTTCAAAACATTTTGTAAATCAAAAGGATGTGGGCACTCTTATTAAAAGGGAACATTTTAAGAAACAAGTTGATCAGTTAGTGGCAACACCACTCTCTATGTTGGTGGTGTGTCATTGCTTCATGAAACAGTTAATCCAGTTGATTTAAGGGCAAAGAATGAAGTATTTTGTACTGTTCAGATAAGTGGCAAAGCCACAGAGCTCAAAGTTGATACAAGTTCTAAGTGCAGTGTTATGTCTGCGGCATGGGCACCGGAACTGTAGTGCCAGGGGGAGCCCCCCTCTTGTACAGCTGCAAGACCTGTCGGGAAAAATTAATGAAGTGGAGTTTTCATGGTAACATGGATTCACTAACAGAAGTTAAACTAAGTAAACTAGCTGTTCTTGTTCTCTTATTGCTCTGTGTTATAGGAGTTATGCTGCTGCTGTTCCATGGGTGCTGCCAGATCCAGTCATGCCAGTAAGGAGAGTTTTGTTCTTTTATTTGCAGGAGTTATGCTGCTCCCGTGTGTGTGTGTGTGTGTGTGTGTGTTATCATGTGCAAAATGCCCCAGTAAGGTATACATGGTGGTTAGTGTTACTCAGACTCAAACAAGATCTTGAATTCTTTACCCATACCACCACTTGTGATTCAGGGAGTTGAGTCCATAGCTCTCAACTGTCCAGATTTTTACAGAATATTTGGCTCATACATTTGGTCTGTTCTTCTTAAAATTTGTGGTTTTATGGCAAATCAGTGAGAACTGAATTCACTAAGTAATGATAGCCCTTTAAGTTTCAGTCTTCCTATCTTTCAGGAAACACTTGGCAACACAAAACACTTTATTTTAGCAACTTTCTAAGATTATACAAGCAATATTTAAAATTTGACCCTGGTTTTGGGCCTTTGCCCCCCCCCCCCCAAATAAATTTTGGCTTTTTCCAGATTTGTTGTGTTGCGAATTTAATTGATTTAGTTGAGTGTCAAGTTGATTTTACAAGTAACTGAGCTTCAGGGGAAGAGAAGTTTAGTGCTACTTATGCTAACCTGTTTGCATTGTTAGTAGCACAACAAGTAGTATACTTGCTTTTAATGCAAAAGACTGTGGGTTCTACTCCCACAGTATGAAGATGGATAGCTGATACTGTATTGTGTTGTATTTTAAAGGGAGTAGATGCTGCAGTCCTATGAATGTTCTGCTTTGGAGGAGTTACCTAGTAACAGTGAACATATCAGTTTGCTGTCCATTCCTCATTGCAAAATTATCCGCGTATCATTTTTAATGTAGCATGGGCAATTTATTATTCAAGGGCAACAGGCACTTTATTTGTTGTTGAAACAATGAAATATAAAGGTGTTTGCTAGTGGCAACCTCTTCATTAGTTACAGATTCCTTCATCGTGGAATTATTTAGATGACTTACTTATGCAGATATTTTGCATATTTACTGATATTGGTGGATTGTAATGACAAGTTTTGAGTGCCCTTTTATGGTTAGAGTTTTCTGAAATGGGTAGTTTTTCATTATTGGTTCATACATTTTGTTTCATTGCTTACTAGAAGACTGTTACAAACTACACATTTAAAACACATTCTAACAAGTGGTGCTGTATTATACAAGGAATATAATTTAATGCAATCAGGGTAATACAACCAGGGAGGTGAATCAAAGAACACAAACATGTATGCTTGCTCACAGGATGCAGGAGATCAAACTAGGGGAGGAGACCAGTCACCAGTAGAGTCCCCCAGGGTTCAGTGCTGAGACTTTTTCTGTTTGGCGTATACATCTCAAAAGTAAAAGGAAATACCAAAGGGCTGTGGCAGACTACATTTGAGATGACTGCAAACTAGGAGCAGTTATTGAATCCCCAAATGACTTAACCATCATGAAGGAAGGTTTGTTCCAAACAATAACTGGTGCCAGAATCATGAATTGAAACTAAACTCCAAGAAATACATTATCGTATCCTTTGGGAAGTCATCTAATCCAGGGAACTGCCAAAATGACAATGCCCCCTGAGAACTGACCCAGTTGTTTGGCATTTAAGAACTTGTGTGTAAAGTGACCTAACTTTTGAACAACATGTGCCCAGAGTCATAAGAAAGTCTTTCTATATTGCACAGATGATAAACAAATTGACTGTGGCTAGATCTAGAGATGTTATTGTCCCTTTTACAAAGCCCTCATTAGGTCAGTCATTTTGTATAATGCCCACTTTGGCATGTATCTTTCCAGACCCATAAACAATTGGAATACCCACAGAGATATCTTGCTAAAGGGATACAAATTCCTAAAAATTAGGTCTTGCATGGACTGCCGCAAAGATTTATCACTATACTTTGTATCCTACAGAGTGCTTAGGGGTGATGTGTCTGGCATACAAGGCATCTTCCAACTTAATACAGATGGGACCTACTGAGCATCAGCAAGAAAAATGGCATCAAAAATACTCAATCCAGGTATCTAAACTGAATGTTGTGCCAAGATGGATATATATCACACAGGCTAACACTGATCCAGAACAGAATATCCATTCAAGTAAAACAAAGCTCATCCCTGTCCATATTCAAATACAACTTGGATCTAAGGGATGGGTAATGGAAAATGTACTCCAGGATTGCCCCTCATGCCACTAATGGATAGAGGCAGTTCCTAAGTGCTGCATCCCTTATGTGGGTCCCCTCAAATTATCTATAGTATGATCACATTTATTCTTACTAGGGCTAATATATAGATGTCATGTGGTCCTATCTCGCCTACATTTTTTACTCACTGGTTCGGAGCAGAGAATCGGCTCAGACTCGGCCAACTTATTTTCTAGCACAAAGTCTCTAATTGGCTGGGCTAACCCGGTAACCCAAGATGCACCTTATCCTAGCCCCAGATCTCATTTGCTGCTCATAGAGTTAGGACGTGGTCTCACTTGGCTATGGCCAAGTACCCTTTCTATACTTTTCATAAGTATTTAGTAGTCTGTTTCTAGTAAAAAGATATTTTAATAGCTAGTTTTCTTTGTGAGGGTACTGTGTGAGCGAGTTGTGTTTTTTTTTTTTTGTGGTATCCCTCTTTTGTCAGGCCAGGCCCGTTTAAATTAGAGGACCTAGTCCTCTCTGGTGTATTTGTTTTGTGTAAAATTGTGTTTTTGTTGGTCAGTAGTTAGATTCCTTGCTGCACCAAAGAAACGTTTAAATTAGAGTTTCTTTGGTTGTTCTTGTTTTGGTTTTCCCACCTACCTCTCGTGTCTGTAGTTGTCAGTTGAGTGGGTGCTGTGTACTAATTATGTCTAAAGAGCATAAACCCTCTGGGTTTAAGAAATGCTCTAAATGTGGCTACAAGATGTCCATCACAGATGGACATTCTATCTGTTTATTGTCTTGGTGCTATTCACCTGCAAGAGTCCTGCAGTTTTTGCCATGCTTTTAGCCCGAGGGTACTGCAGGAAAGAAAAAAATAAGTTGATTGGTTAAACCTTCTTTTGAGGAGTCCTTAGACTCTTCTTCTAGTACTAAGTCTAAGACTTCCAAGGCCAAGAAAAGATCTCCGGCTCCATCTGTCTCTTCGGAGCCCCCGGAGAAAGTTTCAAAAGTGGATACTACCTCCTCGGCTCCATTGTCCTCGGGGCCACAGGAGGTATACGTTGTACTGGAGTCTACCTCGGCCCCGATTATTATTGGATCCTATTCGGAGCCGGTCACCCAGTGTTAGGCCTGAGTCTCTGGGTAGGAGATCCCGATCTCCCTCTATTTCCTCCAAATCCTCTAGGCTGTCTGATTTGGATGTGGATAGTGTGGTCCTGAGGCTCCTGCAGTCGCCGGTGTTAGCAAAATTGTTCTCGGCTCCGGCCCAGTCGGCTCCAGAGCCAGTCCCTATTCTTGTACCGATGATTCCTCCTCCGAGCACCCCTGTGTCATTGGAGCCGGAGTGCTCTGCACCGAGTGATGATCTCATGTCGGCTCTGATTCCCCTTGTGAGTTTATCGGAGCTGATGTCGGCTCCAACCATTTCGGTTCCGTCCTCTGGTTTTGGTACTCTGGTTTCCTCAGTTGGACCCGAGGGGGATACCTCGGGACTCTTGTCGGTTCAGAGTCTCGCTCTCTGTGCTTCAGCTCAGGGAACCCCGACTCCAGTTGTGGTCTCGGAGACGATTCGGTCCTCGGATCCGGGGGGGCCTGCCTTTGAGGCCATGAGGAGCACACTGGCCAGATCATCAGTTACATCACCCGGATCGGTCACTTCTTCCCCCTACAACCGGGCTAGAGCCTCTGACACACCCCTGTCCATGGATGGCGGAGCCCAAAGGTCTGAGGATACCCCCATGAGTGGTCCCCAACTTTCTGAGGGCCCCTCAGGGTCAGTGCCTGAGGAGCCCCCCTAGAAAGAAGTTTGCAAGAGGAAGCACATAGACTCCCAGGATGAGTCCCTCACTTCAGATACTGACCTCGAGGAGTCTGAGGGGTCTCCTAAGTCGTCCTCCGATGATGTCTCTTTCTCCGACATCCTGGAGATTTTGAGGCAGAGAGGCGACTGGCCTTCCAAGACCCCCCCTCTGAGGAGGAATCTGTATTCCTCAAGGCCTTCGGAGCTCAACCCTCCGCCTCCTGGGTGTCTCCATCCTTCGATGAACTCCTGGATTTGATTTGTCGAAGGGTGTGGGAGACCCCTGATTCCGTGGAACTGGTGCCCAGACATCCAAATAAGTTTCTTTCTGCTCCCCCATGGAAAGAGTTCCTGACCAAAGGAGTTTCCGTAGATGTCTTGGTGGTGGCGGCAGCCACTCAGCAGGAAGTTGCAGAGGCTTCTTCTTCCTTCCATCCTCCTAACAAGGAGTCCAGGAGTATGGACCGGAACGGGAAGCGTACCCTGTCTTCATCGACCTTTACACTGTGGTCGCTGAATTATCTTGGTCAATTTACTTGGCTCCAGAGAGATCTCCTTAAGGAGCTAGGAGACACTCTGATGGGTAACATGCCTGAGGTGGTAGCGCAGACTGTTAATGCCCAGTTGTCTACCCTTGGTTCCATTGTCAACTTGTCCATGAGGCTCATATCCTATGCAGCCGAAGGGGCGAATAGGGCAGCTAGCTCAGGTGTAGCTCTCAGAAGTCAAGCCTGGATGTGCCTGTGTCATTTCGCAGAGGCCTTTAAGTCTTCCTTCACTGACGCCCCCTTTGATGGGTCCTCACTCTTCGGGACCAAAGTGAAAGACACCCTCACCAGATGCGAACAGGAGGGGAAGACCCTATCTGCCATAGGGGCCCGTTTCTCTCTTCCTTCTAGGCCTTACCCCAAGGCTCAGAGAGGAGGAAAAATGTGGTTCAAGAAGTCACAGAGGTCTTTCCCTGCCGCTCAAGGTGAGTCCCCCTTCAGAGGCAGAGGAGGGGGAAATTATTCTGGAAGATCCCGTCCTAGAGGCAGAGGAGGCCCCCACACCATGATTCCTTTCGTGGGTCTTCCTTTCAGCATTCCTGAGGCATTGCCCAACTGTGCTGTTCCAGAGCCAGTTGGAGGCCGAATTTCATTGCATCCGGAAGCCTGGGAAAGCATCACCCAAGATCGTTGGGTGCTTCGAATAGTTACCAGAGGTTACACCATCCCCTTTTTATCAGCACCCCCTCCAGTCAAAAGAATCCCGGATGTTCCACCCAGTCAACGGGATCAAGCAGCACTAGAAGTTTCAAAGTTGCTAGAAAAAGGAGTCATCCAACCAGTCCCCTCAGACCATATCGGATCAGGAACTTACTCAAGACTCTTTTTGGTGCCAAAAAGAACAGGGGACCTGAGGCCCATTCTGGATCTCAGCCGATTGAATCACTACGTTCTAAAGTCCAAGTTCCGAATGGTCACTCTTCAGTCCATTTTTCCCTTGCTGGAAAAAGGAGTATGGATGTGCTCCATCGATCTCAAGGATGTCTACTACCACATCAAGATGGACAAGGCATCCAGGACTCATTTACGCTTCCGGCTGGGAGCCAGTCACTTCCAGTTTTGTGCCCTGCCCTTTGGTCTCACCACAGCCCCCAGGGTGCTTACCAAGTGTTTGGCAGTGGTGACGGCTCACCTGAGATGTTGGGGATTCCAGGTGTTTCCATATCTGGGCGACTGGCTTCTCACCGCCCCCACCAGGCATCTCCTTATTCAAACCAGGGAGGCTACCATTACACTTTGTCACCAACTAGGAATTATCTTGAACTGGGAAAAGTCTGCCTTGCTGCCCTCACAGCATGTTGTTTTTATAGGTGCCGAGCTAGACTCTATTCAAATGCAGGCCTTTCTGCCACAAGAGAGAATAAGAGTGCTGCAGTCTCAGATTCATGCATTGTTGCCCCTCAAGAGAGTTCAGGCCAGGTTAGTTCTCCAGCTCCTGGGATCCATGGCTGCCACCATCATGCTGGTGCCTCTAGCCAGGTTACACATGCGGATCCTGCAGTGGCTCCTTTCAGCCCAATGGTCCTTTCAGAAACTTCCTCTTTCCCACTTGATACTTCTCATGGAACGGTGCAAACAGGACCTCCGCTGGTGGCTATGCTCCACCAATCTGGACAAAGAGAGGAGTTTGATTCCTACGTCTCCAGTGGCCACGGTGACCACGGACGCCTCCCAGATGGGGTGGGGGGCATTATCTTGGCAGGACGGTCCAAGGCACGTGGCAAGATCACGAGGTACACCTGCACATCAGTGTTGTAGAGATGAGAGCGGTGTTACTAGCATTGCGGGCACTCCAAAGCTCTCTTCCTCGGGGAACGATTGCAATTCACTCAGACAACATGTCCGTGGTGTGGTACCTGAACAAGCAGGGGGGAACCAAGTCTTATCCCCTCTGCAGAGAGGCCATGCGAGTGTGGCATTAGGCAGTGTCTTCCCAACGGTTTTTAGTGGCAATGCACATTCCGAGAAAGACCAACGTGATAGTGGACAGGCCGAGCAGAGCTATTCTGATGCCTTACGAGTGGTCCCTGAACGACCGAGTGGCGGTTCAAATTTTCAACAGGTGGGGTCAGCCTTGGTGCGATCTCTTCGCCAGCCCTCTCAATGCCAAATGCAGCAAGTACTTCACACTGATCCCCCCACAGGGGGAGTCACCCAGGGACGCTCTAGTCCACGATTGGCCCCCCGGTCTGATCTATGCTTTCCCTCCATTTTCTCTGTTACCAAGAGTGATTCAGAAAGCCATATCCTTGAGAAGCAGGATGATTCTAATTGCTCCACACTGGCCTGACAAGCATGGGTTCCCCTTTCTTCAGCAGTATGCAGTGGACGGCCCTTGGACTCTGGACCCAGTGCCAGACCTACTGATTCATATGTCAGGACAGCTCCACCCCTCCTTGCGAACCCTCAGGTTGACAGCCTGGCTGCTGCACTTCCACCAATAGTTAGACAACATTCCTTTTCACCTGAGGTGGTACACATCTTGTCTTTGTCTCATAAGTCTTCCACCAGAAGGATTTATTCCAGCAAGTGGAAGAGATTCTCCATTTGGGCTCAGGCCCAAGGTTTGGACTCCTTCACAGCCCCAATTCCGTCGGTCTTAGACTTTTTAGCCATGCTTTTCTGACAGGGCTCCACGTCTGCTACCATTAAGGTGCAGCTGGCTGCAATTTCCAACTTTCATACATCTTACGAGCCTTCTCTTATGGGCCATAAACTTTGTAAGGCCTTCTTGAAAGGCGCCTGGTTACTTCGCCCTCCGGTTTCAGAACCTGTCATGCCATGGGATATAAACCTTGTGTTACAAGCCATCACTTCACTGCCCTTTGAACCAGCTGCCACCTGTGAATTAAAATTTCTATCTTGGAAGATGGCTTTCCTGATAGCCATTACATCGGCCAGAAGAGTATCAGAGATTCAAGCCTTGTCCATTAAGCCTCCGTATTTGACCTTCCATAAGGACAGAGTTTCCCTGAGACTTAACCCGTCCTTCCTTCTGAAGGTGTCATCCACCGTTAATCTGCTTCAGTCTATCGAGTTACCAGTGTTCTTTCCGAACTTTTCCAATAAAGCAGAGTTTAGGTTTCACCAGTTGGATGTGCACAGACAACTAAGATTCTACTTACACAGGACTAAGCATATTAGGAAGTCTGATCAACTGTTTGTGTCCTTCTCAGAAAACAGAACAGGTTGTCCTATTTCCAAGAGCACAATTTCTAAATGGATCAAAGATTGTATTTCCTTTATCTATTCATCAGCAGGCAGAAATTTACCTTTTCCCGTTAAAGCTCATTCTACCAGGGCAGTGTCTACATCAATAGCGTACCATGCTAGGCTTTCATTGGATGATATTTGGGCTGCAGCCACTTGGGCTTCTCTGCACACCTTCATTACTCATTACAAGTTGGACGTGGCTTCTAGGGGCCGGGCTTCCTTTGGTTCCATGGTTCTCAGGAGTATTTTCCTATGAGTCGCCCAGGATACAGGTGCTGGGGGTGCTGTCCCGTGAGTAAAGAATGTAGGCGAGATAGGACGACATAACATCAGGTAGTTATGTACTCACCATAACAATCGATGTATGTGGTCCATCTCGCCTCACATTCTTACGTACCCTCCCACCTGCCCCCTTCCTATAGGATTTGGAGGAAAAATTGGTTCTGAGAACCCTTCAATGTCAGTTGTTTTTTCTTTCCTTTCAGGCTGGAGCTCCCTCCAGTGGCATTTGTGTGTGTGGGGTGTGATTAGGATGTCTGCAAACTAGATCTGGGGCTAGGGCGAGGTGCATCCTGGGATACCGGGTTAGCCCAGCCAATTAGAGACTTCGTGCTAGAAAATAAGTTGGCTGAGTCAGAGCCGATTCTCTGCTCCGAACCCGTGAGTAAAGAATGTGAGGCGAGATGGACCACAAACATCAATCTTTATGGTGAGTACATAACTACCTGTTATCAGCCATGGGATAGGTAAAACCAATTAGGAAATGTTAAATCAAGCACCAAAAGGAAAATTGGTTAAGCTTAAAATGTCCTCCAAGTGAACCTATGTTGTAGTAAATAGTTTTAAAAAATTGAACTTTTTAGATCACCAAGTGCCCATCTCACCCCCCCCCCCCCCGTCTTCAACAGCTTCCGGTGCCTCTGATCTGCAGAAACGTTTGCCAGCATATGTAGAGGTAAAAGGCTTGATGTGGCAAGGTGTGTGAAACTTGCTGCTTTTGGAGGTGAAGAATTTCAGACCGAAGGCTCAGTAGTGCTTTCATGTTATGCTGCAGGAAAAAGCTACGACTTATTATTTTATGTGGTCAAACAGCATGTTCAGTCATTAGAGCTCAAAGACTCAGAAAATGGGGCTACTTTCATTTAATAAGGAAATCCACCATGTTAGATTAAAAGGCCACTAATCTAATTTTGCCCAGTACATTTTTTTCTGTCTATGCTGATCTTTTCCAAGACAAACTAGGCAAAATTCCAGTTGAGTATTCTATAAAGTTTAGACCTGGAGGTCAGGCCAGCATGTAAAGTTCCAGTAGCCATGCAGGACAGAGTCAAAGCCGAGTTAGACAAAATGGTACAACAAGGTGTAATTTGTCCATTTGAAACTTCAACTGAATGGGTATCTTCCATGGTGGTAGCTGATAAGAAAGGCTCAGATGACATCAGAATATATATTGATCCATGAGATTTGAACAAAGAGATAAAAAGACCTCAGCATCCAATGCACACAGTCAAAGTCGCAGCTTTGATGCCAAATTGCCAGCATTTTTTTCTGCCTTAGATGCAGAGTTCATTTTGGCAAATTCAGCTCGACAAAAAATCCTCATTGCTCACTACATTCAGTACTCCATTTGGCATGTACAGATTTTTGAGAATGACATTTGGGATAAATTCTGCAAGTAAAGTCTTTCAGCATGCAATGGAGCAATTTTTTTCTGGGTATCCTTGTGCTAGTATAGTAGACATACTAGTAGGAGGTTGTGATGAAGCTGAGCATGACAGAAACCTCAGAAAAGTTCTTGAAAGGGCATCTCAAGTGAATCTTAAGCTCAACCCACAGAAATGCAAATTCAGGCTATAAGAAGTTGCTTATGTTGGTCATTTATTTACAACTACAGGCCTACGACCAGACCCTTCAAAGAAAACAGCCATTCTTGAGATGCCAGCGCCGGACAATGTTCAAGCCCTGCAACATTTTCTTTGCATGGTCTAGCTAGGCAAGTTCATTCCAGACTTGAGCCAGCTTTCAGCACCATTCAGGGAGCTGACATGTAAACATGTATCCTGATCCTGGTCAGAGTAACACCAAAGAGCATTTGATGTCCTGAAGCAGAGAATTGCCAGTCTGCCGACGCTCAGATACTTTGATGTTCATAAACCAGTTACACTTTCCTGTGATGCAAATTTGGACTTGGTGCAGTTCTTCTACAAGAGGATCAATCTGTTTTCCTATGCATCGAGAACTCTTACCCAAACTGAACAGCAGTATGCCCAGATTGAGAACAAGCTTTTGGCAATTGTGTTTGTATGTTCGAAGTTCCTTGATTATGTTTATGGTAGTTCAATCCACATTGAAACAAATCACCAACTATTAGTCAATATCCTGAGTAAGCCTGTGCATTCAGTTCCAGCCAGATTGCAATGTATAATGCTGAGATTGCAAAAGTACAATTTAAGTCTGGTGTACAAGAGAGGCAAACTTTTTTATCTTGCTGACACATTATCCAAATCACCCAGAAGTACCACTGAACAGAATGACAATCTAAGTTCGCAATTTCGTGATGAATTTGAAATCATGGAAGTGAGAAATTTTTCTTCCATACGTCTTGATGAGCTGAGAGAACACACAGCCGCAGATTCAGTTTTACAAAGGCTCACACACTTTATCAGTCAAGGATGGCCATCAAAGCAGTCTAATTTATCTCAAGAAGTGCAACTTTGTTTTCCATACAGAGATGAGATTCTGTCTGACAAATGTATCATAATGAAAGGTCTGAAAGTCATTGTTCCAAAATCCTTGCAACCTGAGTTACTTTACTATCTTGCATCCTGGACACCCAGGAACCAAATCTACCAAAACAAGGGCTAGAGTGGTAGTATCTTGGCCTTCTGTGTCACAAGACACAGAGAGAGCACTTTTATCTTGTTCAGTATGTAATAGTACTAAGACTCATCAACAGAAAGAACCACTTCAGCTTAACTAGATTCCGGAACTACCTTGGTCAACAGTAGCCACTGATATCTTCGAGTGGAATAGTCAACATTATTTGGTATTAGTAGACTCTTACTCAGATTGGTTCAAGATTGACTTACCTCCTAACCTAGCATCTAGTACTGCCATTACTAAGATGGAACGTCATTTTGCTGTGCATGGAAGCCAGCACAAAGTTATTTCTGACAATGGCACGCAGTTTACAATTCAACAGTTCAAAAGATTTGCAGAAGAATGGGACTTTACTCATGCCACAAGTAGTCCAGAGTATCTGCAGTCATATGGTTTGGCAGAACTGCATATTCCAGTGCAAAGTGCAAAACAGTTACTTGAGAAGTCAAAATGAGATAATACTGATGTTTTCCTGAATCTCTTGAATTTCAGAAATGTTCCTCAAGATAAACATCTTGGCTCACCTGCTCAGAGACTTCTGTCGAGACAAATCAGAACCACATTACCAGTCAGTAGTCAGTTGTTGGTTTCATGTGTCAAGAACAACAGATCAGTGAAAGCCAATCTGTTGAGAAAACGCCTATCCCAGAAGTCTTACTACGATAAGACATAAAACATGTATGTATGTATGCTCTGTTTAACTAGTTCAGTCTTATTTAGAGATGCTGCTTTCCATCCTGATGTGTTTGTATATATTAAAGCATCTGAACCAAACCCCAAACCTTATTTGTAATGGAGATGAATGAGCAACACTAAGGATTATTAAGAAGGGTTATTCCAGGTCAGGGGAAAACAGTCCCAACTCTCGGGGTAATTCCTTCCTGTCCTCCAGCCCAGATACATCTCATAGAGCCCATCATGCAAGATTTACTGTCCCAGAGAAACCATAGAGGTAGATCCCCATCTTATGCAGAAAAAGGATTTTATTCAAGGCTCTTCTTGGTCCCCAGAAAGGAGAGCCATTGGTGGCTCAGTCCTGGATCTTTCCAAGCTAAACACTTTTCTGAGAGTGCCCTCCATCAAAATGCTATCCCTGCAAACTCTTCTGCCTTTCATATTCCCTCAAGCCTTCCTGGTATCCTTAGACCCTAAAGATGTGTATTTTCACATTCCCATTTACCTTCTTGCAGAAAAGTTCTTAGGTTTTATACTGGGTCATCACATTTTCAGTTTTCTGCTTCACACTTTGGTCTTTCTACAGCTCCAAGTGTGTCTGGCTCCAGTAGTGGCTTTCTGCCACACTGAGGGAATTCAAATTTTCCCATATCTGGACAGCGTTCTAATCCAGGTTTTATCCAGGGACACTCTCTTAAACCACATTCATTACACAGTACAACTTTTGTCTCTCCTAGGATTCATTATCATCTACAAAAAATCCTAGCTTACCCCTTCCCAACAGCTGATCTTCATAGGAAGTCATTTAGATACATCCACAATGCATGTGTTATTCCCTCAAGAGAAGGTCAACTCACTAGCCAGCGAGTTCCTGCTGCTTTCCAACAAGAATCAAAGCTTGGCCAGATAAACTGTCAGGGTCTTGGGACTCATGGCTGCCATCATTTCCATGATGTCCCTCAGCAGATTACACAAAGAAAATACAATGGTATCTGAAATCAGTGTGGTCACAGCACTTGCTATCTTGATACCAACATTCCTCCTCTCCCTTGAATCAAGAAGGAACTCCTTTGGTGGAGCAGCCAGGTTACACTCAACTCAGGTCTCGTCTTCACTTCAGCCCCACACAACCAAGTCCTTTTTACAGATGCTTCAGACAGGGCATCTATAGCTTGGACAGAACACCACAGAGTCCAAGGGGAGTGGCCTGCCCATGTACTGAAAGAACACATCAACTTCTAGGAAGTGAGGACATTTTTTCAAGCCCTACAATCTTCTCACACCTGTGTAAACCAGGCACTTTTCTGGTACACACAGACAATTCTGTGGTGATGTGGTACATAAACAAACATGGAGGCACAAGATCCTACCTCTGTGCATTTATTCACATAACAGGTGCTCTGGCACCTAGCCTCTCAGATGATTCTCTCCCTCTCAGTGATATACATTCCCTCACAACAGAATGCATTGATGGATCCTCTAAGCAGAGACTTGGAGAATCCTCATGAATGGTCATTGGACATAGAGCTGTTTGAAGCTATCACTCTCAAATAGGGAACCCCCTCAGATCTACTGCCTCTTCTGAGCATCACCTGCCTCCTCTGTTCTGCACAAGGAATCCCACACATTGAGCCTGGAGGTCTGATGCCTTCTGTTTCACATGGGCAGGGAATTTCCTGTATGCATATTCACCTTTACTTCTCCTCCCAAGGCTCCTCCTCCGGGTCTGGAAGTACCAAAACTTCTACTTCTGGCACCTTTCTGGCCAAGACAGCACTTGTTCCCACTCCTGTTTTGCCTTTCAAAGGGAACTTTTGGAGACTCCCTGCAAAACAAGATTTAATCACATAACAGAAAGAACAGCTCCTTCATTGCGATGTGGGCTCTCAGCATGACCATCTGGGTGATAGGATTTTAATCCCTACTAGACATAATTTTTCTGAGCAGGTGGTTTAGATTGTACAAAAAACTAGGAAACCTAAGCACCAGAAAGTCTCACATGGCCTGTTTGGAAAAGTTTACCATCTGGTGCTTCAAACACAAACTCTATAATGCCTTCTAACAGACATCCCCACAGTACTCCAATATTTATGTGATCTATTTCATTTAGGGTTGGCCTATTCTCCCATTAATGCTTGCCTTCCTTTGGGGCCCCTTCTTATGTCCAGGACAGAGGTTAAAATTTCCCTTAATGGAGTTTTATACACTGATTACCATCAGAAACATATTGCTGCTCCTTGGGGCCTTAATTTCATTTTGGAAAAGTTAACTTTACCTCCTTTTGAAGCCATGCTTCAGCTGCTTTAAAATTCTGCACTTGGAAAACAATGCAACTCGTTTCCTTGACTTCAGCCACAGGGTCTCAGAGTGCTGTGCTTTCATGGATGTGCCTTCTTTCATCTTCCACAAAGACAGGGCAAGTCTCAGAGCTAATCCATCCTTCATGCCAAAAGTGGTGAGTGAACTCTCAACCAAGCAATGAATCTGCCTACCTTTTTCTCCAACCCTCAGAATAGAGGAGAAGGAATACTGCACTCTTTAGACATTCACAGGCAACTGAGGTTTTACCCAGATAAGGCTATGGGAATCAGAAAAAACAGATCAACTGTTTGGCTCCTTTATGGACTCCAGGCGAGGACAACCAGTTTCTAGTCTGTTGCACTGGCACTAACACTATGCATTATATGTGCACACACACTGAGTATTCATTATCACGGGTCTTTCTTTTTGAGGGGGGACTTGCTTACCCTGTTCAACCTAAGCCCCTCCTAGCCGACCTTTCCCTTCCATAGTCTTCTTCAGGCCGCTGCTGGCTTGGATGTAGTCTGAGAATTTTGTATGTATGCATGTCTGCTTTTATACCTTAATGCCTATGAGCTGAGGTTATCACCCAGATATATGATATACAAAGGTAAAGCTTTGGTATCCTGTCTGGGTGTCAGCGATCTATGACCCATCTGTTAAGAATACTGCAGTAGTGATCTGTAGGACATCTACTGTTATGGTAAGATCTTGTACAACTGTATTATCCATGTCTGATTTTCTTCCGGTTCAACTTCCCTCCCATCTCTATACCAAATTGACATATATGGTTTTGAGATGACTGTGTGGTTGCTATTTTATACCCTGTCTTGAACAGTCTTGTCTGAATGTTTTCATATTCTAATATATGATCACTGTTGGATCTTATTTGTACTGTAAGGGGGAAATTCAAACTGAGGTACTAATATAGAGTTCAGGGAATTATGGCTAGGGGAGGAGTCAGAGTCCCGGAACTGTGGAAGCTTTGAAATCAGTGCAGCAGTTGGATCTGACAACTATATGTTGAACTGGACAGAAATCAGACAACATGGATCTATTGTTATGGTAAGTACATAACTTTAGTTTTCATCTAGTACTGTAACATTAGCATTTGGCATAGCTGACATCACCTTCTCAACTGTAAACAGTTGATTGTACAGTGTTCTGGTCACTTTATTCAGATCTTGAGTCAGCACAACTGTAAACCATTCCTTTCTTTGGAACAGTGACCATAATTTTTATTGTTTCTTTTTGCTGTAATTGCTTATTAATGACATGCCAGCTTTCCATGTACTGACATTTATTTTTTGTTCTTGAGGGGCTACTGGTGCATTCTGTATAAGCATATATTGCTGATACTGAATCAATAGTCATTAGTATGTGATTTGTTCCTGACAAACTTTCTAAGCCCGCAAACAAATTAGCATAGTTATGAAAGAAAATCTTGCTATGGCTGCTGACAGTATACAAGATGTCTGTGTGACAGTATGACCATTTATGTGTGCATATACTCTTTTGTTTTACACTGTGAATTTATTTTCATAGTTTAGTACTAGGCTAATAACTACAGGGGTCTTTTAAGCCTAGCCACACATCTCGGGTGAGAATCAAACCCTGTATCTTATCTCTGTGAAGTTAACACCTAAATTATTGTGCTAACCCCCCCCCCCCCCGGATTACCATCCCTAAAGTGACCCAAAGTATATATAGAATAAATATGATTTTTTTTTATTTGAAAAGCGACCTTACACTTCTTATTTTTATATTGACATCATTAACTTTTAACCTGGTGGCCCCTCTCATTGGTTAAAATATGTTAAACAGTGTCTTAATAGCTTTTAATACCTTTCTACCCCAGTGCTTTAAAAGTTATCAGTATGCAGAGTGTTATATTCAGTACTTGTGCCTAGTTTAAATTCAGTATTCTGTTTGTTAATTCTTAGCATGTCTCTCCAAAATCTGACATACATTCTTGTTCCAATGCTTCTGATGCATTTTCATATTTCATATTATTAAATCATCTTATTACTTCATTAGTGGCTCACAAACTAGTCAGTTTTGTATTTCTTTAGAATTACAGTTGTATTCTCTTGATTTCTTTTGATATTAGAAAATGTCCATTTTTTAGCCCACATTTTGCAGGATTTATTAAAAGCAAGACAAACTTTTCACTGGTATCCATTACTGCTAAAGTACATTGTCCTCTGGTTCTCTTTTTCATATTATGTCTTTTTGTAACACATTCTAATTTTTTTTTTTAATTTTGATTTGACTTGCATTTAATGATACACATATCCATTTTCACAATTCTTGTAACTCTTTTCCAGTAATTCTACATGGTATGCACGTGCCTGTTGCATTTGGTAAGGTCAGGTCTGTTTTTCCTAATAGCTTGCCCCTAGTATCGTAATTTCTTATACCACAAACTGTTCTGTTATTTATCAGTTTGTAGTCTTTGAGATGTTCTTCAGCTCTGAAGTATTAATATATGTAGTCCCTGTGGGACTGCATGCCTTTATAAAGAGTAAATGGCAAAACTAAAAAACAACCAGCAAAAGTCCAAAAGGTAAAAAATACCAAAAAACAACACGAATTCTCCACAAAACGAATTTAATGTGGCTTAGCGCCTCGGCAACATCAGCCTTCCTAGAGCACACAAAAAGTGATAAATACATACTCCCTTTTATACCAACCACAATTGAATAATGACAATTAATTACTCAATTAGTACATCAATTTAAAAACTTTTTTTGTTTAAAGCAACATTACATAAAAAAGCAATAAATATATAACATGAAAAAACTATATATGTTACAATAAACCTCTCCAGTTGACTTCTTTATTAAGACCAATAGGTGATAATGTATTATATTTCAATATGAAAATAGTTTCTTTAAATGATAAAATATTTTTCAACAATCTATCATCTCCTTTTCTAACAAAAACTTTTTCTAAAATAGTACACTCCAAAACATTCACATTACTATTATTTTGTTCCATAAAATGTGAAGCTACTGGACTTTCTTTGCACCCCTTTTGATATCACGAACATGCTCCTGCATTCTAATTTTGAATTTTCTTTTTGTTTCTCCCACATAAAGGTTACAGGGGCACCTAAGGCAATAAATAACTCCTGTAGTATGACATGTAAATTGATTATTTGGTGTAAACCTAATTCCATTTATTTTATCAAAATATAATTTAATGTATGAACATATATTGCAGGAACCACAAGGAGTAGTTCCATAAGTACATAATGAATAGCTTAATTGATTCTTAGGATGAACATAATAAGCTTTAATTAATTTATCTCCTAAATTCTGTCCCCTTTTATATGCAACCTTTGGAACAATAGGAATAAATGTACACATAAATTCATCTTGTAACAAAAATTTTCAATAATACTTAATATAGTCCCAAATTTTTTCACTTAATAAATTAAAAGTAGTCACAAAATAAATATCTTGTTTTTCTTTGTTACAATTTTGTGAATATCTATTAATTCTTTTATCTGAAAATATAATCTCCTTACCAACTTTAACTGGAAAAAAATTCTCAGTATTATTGGTAATAACTCTTAATAATTTATTAATAGATTCTTTAATCAATTCCATACTGTAACCTCTTTGTAAACACATCTTAATGGAATCATAAATGTTGTTTTCTAAATCTACTTAATCACTACATAGTCTAGATAGTCTATCTCTCCATATGGCAGCGACCTCAAAGTATGAGGGGGGATGACAACTCGTGCCATATAAGTATTGATTACCATCCTCAAACTTACGGTATACCGTAGTAGAGATGCGGTCATTGGTAACTCCTATTAGAGAAATATCTAGATAATTGACTTTCTTACCATACTGTAAACCATCAAATTGTATATTATATTTATTATTATTCAAATCAGAAATAAACTTGTGTATAAATTCAAAACCTCCATTACAAAGAAAAATTAAATCATCTATGTAACAAAAGTAAAACAAAACTTTATGCTGAAAAAATATGTTGGTATAGATGTATTCTAACTCAAACTTAGCCATAAATAAATTGTCATACATAGGGGCAAAAGATGCCCCCATTGCTGTCCCTTTCAACTGATGATAGATAACCTCATTAAAACTAAAAAAGTTATTAGAAAGACAAAAATATGTCAAATCCATAATATAATGTGAGGTAGGATTGTCTCCCAAGAAGTAACGCAATGCCTGTATACCATCTTTATGGCCAATATTGGTGTATAAACTAATATCAACACTAACCCAAAACATTTTTTCTGTCCATATAACATCTGAAATTTTATCAATAAAATCAAAAGAATCTTTAACATACGAATCAAATTTTTCTACAAAAGGTAACAGATAATTATGTATAACAATACCCACATTACGTGAGAAATAATTAGTAGCAGAAACAATAGGACGTCCCGGAGGACTCACTAAACGCTTATGGAGCTTTGGGAGACAATAAAAAGTAGCTAAGTGACAATTATCAGCACAGAATTTTTTATCCAAATCATTTTTAGAAAAATATCCTAGTCGTACACCTCTTTCAATTAATACAGTATATTCTTTCAAAGCATTTAAGTATGTGTTTTGATCACTTATCTCATATGTCAAAGAATCACTCAAGTGTTTCATACACATCTCAAAATATTGACTAGGGTTGGGAGGGTGGCCTAATGGTTAAGGTGTTTGCCTTACAAACACAAGGTGCAGGGTTTGAGTCTCACAAGGGATAATTGGCTAAGCTTAAAATGGCTCGCAAGGGCAGTTAGCTTAGTACTAACCTATGAACACTATTTTATTGCCTTTATCAGAAGGTTTAACAACTAGGTCATGTCTATTCATAAGTTTATTTAAAGCACACCATTCATTTTTTGTCATATTGTAATTCCAGGAACTTGAATTACAAGAATTCATGAGTTCCTTAATAGAAAAATGAACCATCTCTGAATACTGTGTGACAGTTTGATTAATATACGGTGGTAAAAATTTACTATGAAATTCAATGCCGTCAGTATTAAGCATAGAATAAGCATAAGAATACATGGAGACTTCAGTTTCATCAGATAAACATGAATAGAAACTATCTTCACTATTATCACTACCTAAATCATTTGTAGAACTCTTCCCATCTGTACAAACATTATCTTGTACAAAAAAACATTTCAAGTGTAATTTTCTAATAAACTTGAATATATCTTGTTTAAGTAAATAATGTCTTGGAATAACAGTGGGAACATATTTTAAGCCTAATTGAAAAACAGCTGCTTCTTCACTGGATAATACACAGCCAGATAAATTAACATTAGAGATAGGCGAAAAGACAGAGTGTCCACAACTTTAATTCCATCTACCTCGTTTAGATGCTTGTTTAAAGTATCCTTCACGCAATGGAAAACCGGAGCCAGTACCCTTCTTCTTATAGCCTCTCTTGGTGTTATTTCCATCGTTCCGAAAACGTTGTTGATGTGCTACAGGGTCCTGAGCCCCAGGTAAAGGAGGAAAATCATGGGTTTCACCTTCAGAGTCTGTAGTTTGACATAAACCCTCAGAAGAAGCAAACGAAACATTTAACTGTTTTTTGTTAGTTCTCACCGTTTGCCCTGAACAGAAATTTTGTTTCTTTTTCCACAGGAAGGCCCGCCCACTGTCGTAATCACGTATATCTCTTTTAATTTTGGTAGATTTGTATTGGACCTGTTTGTTTTCATATTTATTAAGCTTTTCCTTTATATTATAGAAAATGTCACTGACTTTAGAATCACCTATCTCATGTAGCAATTTTGAATGCATATTATGTAACTGCCCCTGAAGTCTTTGCAGTAACAATTGTTCCCTTTCTATCAGTATGTTGACCCATTCCATTGCACAATTATGTGCTGTCACTAGCCAGCAATCTTTGAATGCCAGGTCAACATTGTGGGAAGAATCGAAAGGAGTCGCTGGGCTTTTAAATGCCCTTAACCCTCGTGGAGCAATATCAAGTTCAACATATCTATTAAGTCCAAGTAAATTAAAGTGACAGCGTGTTTCTCTAAAAATCAATTTTTCAAAATCATATACGCTGTCCTGAATTTCTTGAAGAAACATATCAGAGGTACGCCCACCAAGAGCTCCAAATGGGTTATGAAATTTCTGTTTCCTTTCTTGTATAAATTTAGAGATACATTCCGATGAAATAACTTCACTATTGGAAACAGCAGTGGGTAAAACTGATTTCATATTAGAAACAGCAATAGGTAAAACTGTTTTCATACCACCCAAAGTGTCCATAACTGATGAAGAAGCTTGTACAACAATTGAAGCATTAGATCCACCAGGGACATCAGGAGCAGCAGTCACAGGTAAAAAAGAGCCAGATATCAAAAAATTATCCATAGTCTTTTGTGAAGTCATACCCGATGCACCTAGGATTCCCATGCCACCAGGAACCGGAGGGGTAGCAAAACCATTCACAGAAGGAACAGAGTTTTCCCGAAAAACTCTGGGAGTATTCAAAAGAGAATTTGAATCCATGAATCCAAAAAACAACCAGCAAAAGTCCAAAAGGTAAAAAATAACAAAAAACAACACGAATTCTCCACAGAACAAATTTAATGTGGCTTAGCGCCTCGGCAACATCAGCCTTCCTAGAGCACACAAAAAGTGAGAAATACATACTCCCTTTTATACCAACCACAATTGAATAATGACAATTAATTACTCAATTAGTACATCAATTTAAAAAAGTTTTTTTGTTTAAAACAACATTACATAAAAAAGCAATAAATATATAACATGAAAAAAATATATATGTTACAACAAACATCTCCAGTTGACTTCTTTATTAAGACCACTAGGTGATAATGTATTATATTTCAATATGAAAATAGTTTCTTTAAATGATAAAATATTTTTCAACAATCTATCATCTGCTTTTCTAACAAAAACTTTTTCTAAAATAGTACACTCCAAAACGTTCACATTACTATTATGTTGTTCCATAAAATGTGAAGCTACTGGACTTTCTATTGCTCCCCTTTTGATATCACAAACATGCTCCTGCATTCTAATTTTGAATTTTCTTTTTGTTTCTCCCACATAACAAAGGTTACAGGGGCACCTAAGGCAATAAATAACTCCTGTAGTATGATATGTAAATTGATTATTTGGTATAAACCTAATTCCATTTATTTTATCAAAATATAATTTAATGTATGAACATATATTGCAGGAACCACAAGGAGTAGTTCCATAAGTACATAATGAATAGCTTAATTGATTCTTAGGATGAACATAATAAGCTTTAATTAATTTATCTCCTAAATTCTGTCCCCTTTTATATGCAACCTTTGGAACAATAGGAATAAATTTACACATAAATTCATCTTGTAACAAAAATTTCCAATAATACTTAATGTAGTCCCAAATTTTTTCACTTAATAAATTAAAAGTAGTCACAAAATAAATGTCTTGTTTTTCTTTGTTACAATTTTGTGAATATCTATTAATTCTTTTATCTGAAAATATAATCTCCTTACCAACTTTCTTAACTGTAAAAAAATTCTCAGTATTATTGGTAATAACTCTTAATAATTTATTAATAGATTATTTAATGAATTCCATACTGTAACCTCTTTGTAAAAACATCTTAATGGAATCATAAATGTTGTTTTCTAAATCTACTTTATCACTACATAGTCTAGATAGTCTAACTATCTCTCCATATGGCAGCGACCTCAAAGTATGAGGGGGATGGCAACTCGTGCCATATAAGTATTGATTACCATCCGCAAACGATATACTGTAGTAGAGATGCGGTAATTGGTAACTCCTATTAGAGAAATATCTAGATAATTGACTCTCTTACCATACTGTAAACCATCAAATTGTATATTATATTTATTGTTATTCAAATCAGAAATAAACTTGTGTATAAATTCAAAACCTTTATTACAAAGAAAAAATAAATCATCTATGTAACGAAAGTAAAACAAAACATTATGCTGAAAAAATACATTGGTATAGATGTATTCTAAGTCAAACTTAGCCATAAATAAATTGGCATACATAGGGGCAAAAGATGCCCCCATTGCTGTCCCTTTCAACTGATGATAGATAACCTCATTAAAACTAAAAAAGTTATTAGAAAGACAAAAATATGTCAAATCCATAATATAATGTGAGGTAGGATTGTCTCCCAAGAAGTAACACAATGCCTGTATACCATCTTTATGGCCAATATTGGTGTATAAACTAACAACATCAACACTAACCCAAAATATTTTTTTCTGTCCATATAACATCTGAAATTTTATCAATAAAATCAAAAGAATCTTTAACATACGAATCAAGTTTTTCTATTTCTGTCTGTTATTTTCAGTGTAAGTGCATTAATGTCAGTTTTGTTTTAATCAAAAGTCTGAACAGTGGGAGAAGGAATCCTGTTTGGAATGTTAAACAGAATTATGTATTGGACAGGACTGTCCAGGAACATAATAGACAAGTGAACTTGGGGACCATATGATGCCTAGCCATATACACTTTTAAGTCGACAAAATTAAGTTATTGCCACCATTTGCAAGAACTTAATATTTATTATTTTATTTTATTTTACAGTTGTTTACCGGGAAAGTCCGATTGGACACAGGTCCTTTTTCAGTGGAGGCCCGGGGAGAAAAGGTCCAGTTAAGCAAAATTACAAGTTTGAGTTACAGTTAATATAAGATTTGCACAAAAACATAACGTTTATATACACTGCAAAAGAAAAAGATTTGTCTGCAAGCAAGCTCAAAGTGTCAAACATAAAAGTTACAAAAAGATAAATATAAAATGTCTCAGATAAACGTGTACAATAGACATCACAGTATGAGTA
Organism: Protopterus annectens; assembly: GCF_019279795.1. Classification (NCBI taxonomy): domain Eukaryota; kingdom Metazoa; phylum Chordata; order Ceratodontiformes; family Protopteridae; genus Protopterus; species Protopterus annectens. The sequence continues at coordinate 603,542,282 of NC_056751.1, forward strand.
TGTACATATGTATAGAAGTCATTTGTCATGCTTGGGAAGAAAACAGACTCCTGAGAGAAGGAGAGGACAGATGCCTCAGTTAGATTTATTGGGAGGGCAATGAGATACAAAGTTAGTTAGAGATGTAGAGTTCAGTAGTTTAGAGGTCTATCCAGGGCAGTTATAAGAACAGAGCCAGGAGTATTTCAGGTGTAGTTTTAGGAGATCTGAAGTAATTACTTCATTTGTTCTGCAACCTGTGGGTCTCTGATCCGACCGGCAGCTTTCCAAGCTTCAAGATCCGAGCTCCTAGCTCCTCCCCTCTACCCACAATCCCCTGTCACCACCACACTACCTCAGATAGTTTTTGCCGCGGCTTGAATAACAAGCATCTTGAGAAGAGCTCCTGAGCTTAGACAGGGAAGTGAATAATTTTTTTCAAGAGATTTTTCTTAAAAGTTTAATAAGTTAAAAAGAAGAATATTTAGAGTGTTTCTCTGCCCTTTTTTGTTTTCGGGATTGCGTTTTTATTCAGTCAAACCTTCCCCTAGGTGTTTGGGCATGTGAGTGTGTGTGTTAGCAAAATGGCTGAAGGCCATAAAGCTATTTTTTTCAAAGCGCACTGGGTGTGGCCATAAGCTTTCCCCAGCTGATGGCCACACTCAGTGCGTTATATGCCTGGGGGTTGTCCATTTGTCTTCAGACTTCCAGGTTTGCGCAGCCTTCAACCCCCGGGCTGTGAGGGACAGGAGGAACAGGCTTATTCTGGCGGGATTGCTTCCCCCGGAGGAGACCTCTTCCTCCTCTCCCTCCAAGGTGCAGGCTGCCCAGGTACCTTCGGCACCCCTGATTCCCTCGACTCAGGCTGGGACTCAACCTCCCACTACTGCCTTGAGTACGAAGGAAGTTCAGTCTTCTCCTTCTAGGGAAAAGAACAGGGAGAAGCACAGACACAAGAGGCGAGCTGAGCCTCATCCCTTGGCTCCGCCTTCAAAAATTGTTAAATCGCCTCCGAAGGTGTCCGGACCTTCTCCTTCTCGGCTCCAATCTCCTTCATTCTCACCGGAGCCGGAGGAGGAGCTCCTATCACCATCGAGGCGGCCCTCCAGGCCCGCCTCTACGACCTCCTCTAGATCTACTAGGTCTCTCTGACGCCGATATGGATAGGATGATGTGTCTGTTTTTGCAGACCCAAATGCAGATGGGGGTGCTCCTGCCCCCCCCTCCACAGGGGGGAGTGCAGCTTCAATATTTGCCCCGATTTCTCCTTCTTCAACCCAGATCCGGGTTTTGGAGTCTTCTGATCCAGGCCCTTTCGGAGCCGGGGTTTTGTCGGCACCGGTGGCCCAAGCCTTCTCGACGCCGACCATACCCACGAGTATCTCAGATCCAAGCTCTCGGGGCCGTGGGCTGGGCGTCGGATCCGTGGGAGCGGGTGCATCTTCAGCGCCGCCTATGTCGGAGAGCACCTCCCTTTCGGATCCGATGGCTTTGGCTCCAACCCCGATCCCGATCCCTATCTCGGAGCCAAGGAGACTGCTCTCGGGGCCGGAAGAGAGTAGTTCTCCCTCGGCATTCAAGGTAGTCGAGAGGGTACTGTCGAGGTCTTCCAGGTCCCCGACTCGGGCTTTGGATCCCTCTGCCCCCCCATTGCATACGGGTCTAACTTCCATCATCCTTCCATCGGGACAGCCTGCTCAGACCCTCCAGTTGGTTCCCTCGGAGGAACAAGAGGCCGTTGATGAGCCCTCTTCTGACAGTCCCACAGAGGAGGTACCTCATAAGCGGACGTGTAAAAGGAGGCACATAGACTCCCCCGAGTCTGTCACCACAGATACGGACTTAGAGGAAAGGGAAGGTTCCCCAAGGTCACCCCCCGAGTATGTCTCCTTTGGAGACATCATGGAAATGTTGCGTATTGGGGGGGTGGTCTGCCCAAAAACCTTCCTCGGATGAGTCCGTATTTCTGGAGGCATTTGAAGCGGGCCCATCTACCTCCTGGGTGTCCCCACCCGCAGATCCCCTGGTAGATCTCCTGACTACCAGGGCTTGGCAGGATCCCGACACCGTGGAGCCTATCCCACACCGACCGGATAAAATCCTTAGCCCCCCTTCAGACAGGCAGGCTTGGGCCAAAGGGTCTCCAGTTGATGCCATGTTGGTGGCTGCTGCCACTAAGAGAGAACTCTCCCAGGAGAGCTCCACAGTCCACCTGCCGGACAAGGAGTCCCGGGCGCTAGACCGTATAGGGAAGCGGACCTTTGCTTCAGCAACCTTCTCCGTGAGGGCGCTGAATTATATGGTGCATGCCATCAGGCTGCAACAGGATTTGATCAAGGAAAACACTGCAGCTCCACCTGAGTCCATGTCGGTCGAGGACAAAACTGTGTTCTCGACACGTACGGCCACTCTCAAGTCCATTTCAAATATGTCCATGCGGCTACTGTCTTATGCTACGGAGGGAGCCGCAAGGGCCAGCGGGGCAGGTGTTGTCTTGAGACGTCATGCCTGGCTCCGTCTTTGTAATTTCGCAGAACCTTTCAATGCGTCCTTAGCGAATACACCCTTTGACGGCTCTTCACTTTTTGGCAAGACCGTACGCGATACACTAGTCCAAAGCGAGAAGGACGAGAAGACGCTGTCTGCCATCGGAGTCCGCTTCTCGAGCCCCCAACGTTCCTTCTCAAGGAATCAGAGGGGGCAAAAGAAGCTGTGGTTCCGCAAGTCTCAGCAATCCTATCCAGCTTTGGACTCCGCGCCCTCCAGAGGCAGAGGAGGGCAGGGAAGAAGCCGGCCCAGAGGCAGAGGGGGACCGTGTAACTTCGGGTCTAGGGAGCCTTTCTCCGAGAGACCCGCGCAGCAGCCCTGAGGGCTTATCCGACTGTCCAGCTCTGGAGGCAGTCGGGGGGCGTTTAACGAAGCACCTGTCAATGTGGGAGTCCATCACGAACGATCGATGGGTGCTTTGAATTATATCCAGAGGCTACAAAATTCCCTTCCTATTTCATCCTCCCTCAGGTGGTTGCCTCCCCGATGTCCCACCCAATCAAAGAGAGGCGGCGACCATAGAGATTTCAAATTTGTTAGAAAAAAGAGCCATCCAGTGGGTCCCCCCAGACCAATCCGGATTGGGCTACTACTAGAGGTTCTTTTTAGTGCCAGAAAAGATGGGGGACCTCAGGCCCATTCTAGACTTGTCCGCCCTGAACATGTTTGTCCCCAAAGAAAAATTCTGGATGGTCACTCTACAATCTATTCTCCCCTTAATGCAGGAGAATGACTGGATTTGCTCTATAGACCTCAAGGACATGTACTACCACATCCTAATGGACAGACGGTCCAGGAGGTTCCTCCGCTTCCGGCTAGGGGGCAGTCATTACCAGTTCAGGGTCCTTCCATTCGGACTCACCTCAGCCCCCAGGGTGTTCACCGAAGTCATGGCAGTGGTTGCGGCCCACCTGAGGCTTCAGGGCATAAGGGTCTTTCCGTACCTAGACGATTGGCTCCTCACAGTAACCAACAGGCATCAACTTTGTACCGCGAGAGACTATGTGCTGTCTCTTGCCGACAGCTTGGGCATCTCAGTCAACATACCGAAATCCTTTCTTCATCCTGTGCAAGCATTAGATTTCATAGGAGCCAGGCTAGATTCTCGATCTTCTCGGGCCTTCTTGACCTCGGACAGGCTGTCCAGCCTCTCACTCCAGGTTTTGGCTCTTCTTTGCACCAAAGCTCCACCGGTGGAGTTAGTCCTGAGAGCACTAGGCTCGTTGGCAGCGGCTATCAGCCTCTCTCTGCATGCTCACCTAAGGATGCATATATTACAGTGGACACTCCAAGTTCAATGGTCACTGTTACTCCACCCATTGAACACTCCTATCCCCCTGAGCAGAGTTTGCAGGGAATCCCTCCTTTGGTGGCTTCACTTCCCAGAACTCAGGCAAGGGAGACCCTTTGTGATTCCCCTCCCCCAGGTCACGTTAACCACGGATGCTTCTCGCCTAAGGTGGGGGGGCATTGTTTGGGAAGAAACGTCCAAGGTACGTGGACCTTGTCGGAGACCGCCTTGCACATAAATGTTCTGGAGATGAGGGCGGTGCTCCTAGTGTTGCAGGCTCTCCAAGACCTTCTACCTCTAGGAACGATTGCAATACAGACGGACAATATGTCAGTGGTCTGGTATATAAACAAACAAGGGGGAACCAGATCCTACCCTCTTTGTCGAGAAGCCATGAGAGTTTGGGAATAGGTGATATCCACCAACCACTTTCTGATAGCAACGCACATTCCGGGATGATCCAACATTCTGGTGGACAAATTGAGTCGAGTAATTCTCAGTCCTTATGAGTGGTCTCTCAATCCGAAAGTTGCAAAGGAAATTTTCCACAAGTGGGGTTGGCCTCGCTGCGATCTTTTTGCTACCCCCTAAAACACAAAATGCAGCGAGTTCTTCGCAATTCTTCCCCCAGAAGGGGAGAGCCCCAGAGACGCTCTGATTCATGCTTGGCCTCCCGGTCTACTCTATGCTTACCCCCCGCTTCCACTCATGGCGAAGTTCATTCAGAAAGCCACACGGTTGGGGAGCAAAATTATCCTCATAGTCCCATTCTGGCCTCGTCAAATCTGGTTTCCATACCTGCAGTCTCACAGTCTCTCCTCCCCTTTAATCTTAGATCCCATTCCAGATCTGATATCACACCCAATGGGGTGCCCAACACCGAACCTGGTAAACCTCAAGCTCGCAGCTTGGTTGATCCAGTTCCACTAATGGCAAGGACTCCCGGTATCTCGTCACCAGTGAAAACTATTCTGGTAGCGGCTCATAAACCGTCCACCAGGAAAATCTGTAATAGCAAGTGGAAACGATTTTCTATCTGGGCTAACAGCCAAGGTCTCAACCCCTTTACTGTTCCGATTCCTACAGTCTTGGATTTTTTGTCCATGATTTTTGAATAAGGGGCCAGTGCATCAACGATAAAAGTACAGTTGGTAGCAATATCCCATTTTCATGTGGGAGACTGATTAGGATCTCTAGCATCTACAAAATTGTGTAAGACATTCTTGCGTGGCGTTTTCCTTCTCAAGCCACCAGTGAAATCCGTGACTCCCCCTTGGGACTTAACCTTTGTTCTGCAAGCCTTAATGAAACCTCCTTTTGAACCTGCAGCTTCTGTACCTCTTAATTTTCTGTCCTGGAAAACAGCATTCTTGGTGGACATAACTTCTGCTAAAAGGGTTTCAGAGCTCCAAGCATTGTGCATGAAACCTCCCTATCTTATTTTCCACAATGACAGAGTGTCTCTCAGGACTAACCCGTCTTTCTTACCAAATGTGGCATCTGTGGCAAATATCAATCAGACTATCATCTGCCAGTGTTTTTCAAAAATTTTCAAAATAAGGGAGAATACATGTTGCTTACACTACACGTACATAGACAGTTGCGTTTTTACCTGCACAGGACCAAAGATGTTCGTAAGGCTGATCAACTCTTTGTGTAATTTGCTCCTTCATACATGGGAAAACCTATATCCAAAGTGACACTGGCTAATTGGATTTGTCAATGTATTTCTCGGGCTTATAAGGCATCAGGCAAAACAACTCCATTCAAAATCGGTGCACATTCCACAAGGTCCATCGCAACTTCTGCAGCCTTCTGGTCCAGGATGCCATATGTTCAGCAGCCACTTGGTCTTCTGCTCATACGTTTATTTCTCATTATAAGCTGGACATGATATCTAGAAGCAGGGCGTCCTTTGGCTCCACGGTGCTTCGGAATATCTTCCCATAGACCACCCAGGTTTCTTTGTTTGGGTAGTTGGGGACTCTGTCCCACAGGTTGCAGAACAAATGAAATAACTACTTCAGATTTAGAAGTTATGTACTCACCATAACGTTCCATCTGAGTAGGTACTTCATTTGTCTGCAACCATCCCCCCCCTGCCATCCCCCTAACCTGTATCGGGTTTCCAGGATCTTTATGATTCTTGAGAATATCTGAACCTGTTTATTACAGGTTTTTTCAGGTAATACAGCAAAACCGATCTGAGGTAGTGTGGTGGTGACAGGGGATTGTGGGTAGAGGGGAGGAGCTAGGAGCTCGGATCTTGAAGCTTGGAAAGCTGCCGGTCGGATCCGAGACCCACAGGTTGCAGACAAATGAAGTACCTACTCAGATGGAACGTTATGGTGAGTACATAACTTCTAATTTTTTAAACTGTGTTAAAGAGTAGCAGGTAGTAATTTGGGTGGGCAGTTTGTTCCATATGTTAGTGATGTAGTTTGAGATGAGTGATTCTTCAGCTGTGTTATTTGCTTTGGTGGTGTCTAGTAGGAATTTATTATTAGAGTGGAGGGGTCTGGAAGTGATGTATGGCTGTAATAGTTTTTGGAGGGCAGGGCTTTTGTCTGGTTGATGCAATATTTTGTGGGCAAAGGTTAACTGATTAAAGTGTAGTAGCTGAGGAAGTTCTAGCCATTCTAGTTGTTTAAAAGCTGTACAGTGATGTGTTCTGTATGGGGCATCAGTGGCAAACGTTTTATTGTAACAAGCTTCGAGTTTGGTAAGTTCAGATTTGCGGAGGTTGGTTAGGATTGGGGAGGCATATAGGAGGGAAGATTGGAGATGCGCACTAGCAATAGTAGCTTTTGAGTGTCTAGTTAGAAATTCTTTGTTTCTGTAAAGTAAAACCTAGTTTCTTGTGGACCTTCTTAATGGTTTGTGCTATGTGCATATCAAACTTCAAGTTGTTGATTTCTACACCTAGCAGTTTGGTATGAGTTGTAGGGGTGATGATGGTTTTATTTTTGGATAGGATGGTGAAAGTTTGGGAGGAAAGGGTCAGTTTTGTTGGGAAGAAGAGAAGGAGCTTTGTTTTGTTGGGGTTTAGTATGAGTTGGGAGTTGCTGAGCCATGTTTCTATGGACAGGAAGGAGTCTTAGGTTGTGGTGTGGAGGTCATGAAGGGAGGAAGCTGTGCAGATTGGCGTAGAGTCATCAGCATATTGTATGACAGTGGCATGTAGTGTGGCAGTGTGGAGCTGGTTGGTGAAGAAGTAGAGGTCCAAGAATGGAGCCTTGTGGAACCCCTAAGGTAACAGGGAGAAGAGGGGAAAGTTGTTGCCATTGGATGGCCTGCTGCCATCCTGATAGGTAACTTCTGAACCATATTATAGTGGAGTTACTGAGATTTAGGGTGGAGAGGATTCTGATGAGTTTGTCCTGATTGACCATATCAAAGGCCTTTACAAGTCTAAAAATGTAGCAGATACAAACAGTCCTCTGTTTTTATAGTGGTTCACTGCATTTGTGAAGGACATGAGAGCTGTGGTAGTGCTGTGAGAGGGGTAGAAGCCGTGTTGAGTGTTTGACAATAGTTTGTGTGTTAAGGTAAGTCATGTTAAGGTAAGTCATTAATTGAGTGGGAATAGTCCTCTCAAGGATTTTAGATAAGGGGGACAGAATGGCAACTGGCCTATAATTAGTAAGTTCAGTTGAATTACCTCCTTTATGTAAGGGTATTATGCATGAGATTTTCCAGATAGCTGGGACCATGTTTTCTGATAGGTTCATAGGTGTGTACCAGGCTAAAAGCCCTAGAGCCTATATAAGCCTAGCCCAAGAAGATTCCCTGGCATCATGCCATCCAAAGTTAGTTCCCAGTGCCCCTGTCAAGCAAGGCCACTAAAGTAATCCCCGAGATTAGCTTTCTATTGCCCATCCACTCATTGAGATTTCTCTTAAAGAGGGCCAGTGAAGTGTTCTGCGTGACGTGAATGGGAAGTCTGTTCCAGAGTATGGGACGTCTCTGGGTTAGGAACCTGTCCCTCCAGCATGTTCTGTTTATTGTGGTAATGAGGTTTATGTCCCTGGAGCATGTGGCATGGAGGGATTGGGATTTCTTTAGGTGTAGCATATCTAGCAGCTCTGGTCAGACATGGCTTTGTAGGTCAAGCAGAGATTGCCTCTAAGTAGGCGTTAAGAGACAGAGTATAGCTGGAGTTTTTTGAGTCTGTCCATGTAGGTCATGTGTCTAAGGCCAAAGATCCTCTTAATGAGGTATTTTTGTGGCCTTTACAGTTGTTCTAGGTGTTCTAGTGAGGTACATACTAAATGAGGCATTGTATTCTATAATAGGTCTAATGGGGGATGAGTAGAGAGGGATTATGACCTCTTTCTTCCTGGATGAGAAACATTTTGTAATGAGATGTTACAGTGCATTGGTGTATGATTCAGTCATGCACCTATTTCCCATTTGCATGGCTGTCATGAAGTTAGCCACCTCTGTTTTTACAAGTCCAAAATTGGCTTTGGAGAAGTTTTTTTTACAGTGGTTTCCTTTGAGGGGGGGTGAGAGTTGGATGTGGATATCCATGGTGATTAGATTGTGGTCAGATCTGACCAGTGAGGAATTGATTACTGGTGTAGAGCAATGGTCACCCATGTTAGTAATGACCAGGTCAAGGATGTTTCTACCCCTGGTGGGGGTAAGAATGAGTTGGTCCAGGGCGTTGGAATTAATGAATTCCAGAAAACATTGACCAAGTGTGGGTGCATGAGTAATTTTCCCAGTTAATGGAGGGGTAGTTAAAGTCTCCCAGTATAAGGGTATTGGGTTGTACCCTAGTATTTTCCAGTGTGTTTAGGAATGTGCAGTGGGAGTCTTGGGACATGGTGGGGGATCCGTAGCAGGATAAACCCGGATTGCAGTTTTATGCAGTGTTAGTTTTACCTGAAGTATCTCTGATATGTTAATGTTGGGCTACTAGTCTGGAGGTGTGCATATCCCTTATAAATATGGATACACCACTGCCGTTAGTGCTTCGGTCCAGGTTTAGGGGCTGAAAGGTGTGGTATGAATTATAGCCTGGTAGTGCTGGGGTGCTCTCCAGAGCCTTGAACCAGGTCTCAGTCACTGCACAGATTTCAGTGTTCTCCATTTTAAGGAGTGCTTCAAGCGAGAGCATTTTGAGATTTAGACTTCTAGAGTTGAGTAGCATTACCCTCAAATTTTTTTTGCTTGTAGCTGTTATGGTGGTAATTTTATCTTCAGGACATTGCCTAAAAAAGGCACTATAGGGGTGGCAAGAGCTTTGGCCAGTATCCGTAATCCCTGGGGTGACAGGTGCAGGCCATCTCTAGCAAAGCATCGAGGTCTGTCGATCATGTCATCCCAGGTAGACAGATACTGGATCCCCTTAGAATGACACCAGAAACTTAGTCAATTGTTAGTCAATCATTTTCTGCTTGTACTGTGGTATCATTCTGGGTGATGGTAGGATGCTACTCAGAGCTAGGGTCATACCTGCCTGGGCTGCAAGATCCAAGAGCTCCTCTATGTCTCTTCATGTAGTCCAGGGAAGTACATCTCAGGTCATTCACACCAACATGGATAATGACAGAGTCATAATTTTGTACCTGTTGTGGAGTAACCTAAGTGCGTGCGTTATGTGGCGGAGCCTGGCACCCGACAGGCAGCTGTCCATAGCTTTCTCCTTATTCAACCTAGTGAGTGGGACATCAGCGTGCCTTACTATTGAGTCACCTATGACTAGTGTCTTGGGTAAGTTGTTTTGCCTTATGGGCTTTGGTTAAGTGGCACACTGTTTGTGAGCTATGCATCTCATGGTTTGTGCTGGGATGTGTTGGTTGTTTCCGTTTCTGCCTCAGAGGTCTCTATTGTTTGGGCAGGTTTTTATTGAGAGCCTCCACAAAAGTAGGTGTGTGTTTTGGGTTACTATGTGAGGGTTGTGGTAGTGTATGGGTAGTGTATGTTCTGGAGGGCTATGTGTTGAATGTGGTTTGGTGCAGGTGTTAACCTTCTCCTCTTGACTGCCTAATCCAGTCTTGGCTGGAGAGTGCTTGGCTTCCATTTTGGCTATATATGTGCATCTCTCACAAGTCATAGTGTTGGAAGGTAAGAGGAGAGGGTTGTCTGTGTACATGAAGCAGTTGCTACATTGCCTCAGGATGCCCAAGTTCAACAGGTTGACAGGAGAAAGCACAGGGAACTGACCTTTAGACATGTGGATATGAGATCATTATATTAAGTAGTGATGCCTTTTACAGGAGAAATGTCACTCAAAGTGTCTGAGTCTGTACAGAACACTGCCAAACACTTGAAGGGAAAATAATACGTAGATCCTGAAAATTTAAAGATGAAGTATTTAGGCAGATGTTCTAAAGTAAGGAAGAAATCAAGCAGTACTTAATGAAAATGAATAATTAGCTTGTCAAGAAAGGTAAGAAGAGGGGGAGTTGCATGAATGGCTACTGTCTGCCTACTACTAATGCTGGTCTCAGCACAGCTTCGCTATGTTGGGATATGATACTCCATCTACCAGAAAAAGGCTACAAGCCTGCAGACCCGTGTATCATCTGGGACAAGACTGTGGATCACCAAACAGGCCATGGCCTGCTTCTCTTCTTGGGATTGGTGCTAACATGTCATTTCTGGTGAGAGAAGAATCCAAAGTTTGAGCCGAGTCTGAATCAGTCATAGGTAAGTACTAAACTAGCTGCACTTGTGGACTAGTTTAAGCCTAGCCAGTATCCCTTTTTGTACACAAAATAACCTATCCCAGTTGTTTATAGATTGACATTACTCATCCCATGGTTGATCATTTTATATTACCCCTAATAAGAATAAATTGGATCATACCATAGATAATTTGAGAAGATTCATGCATGGGATAAAGCATTTAGGAGCTACATCTCTCCATTAGTAGTGCAATAAATTTTCGATTTCCTATCCATAGATCTAAGTGTTGCTTGGAAATGGACAGGAATGGACTTTGTTGTATGTGGATTGGGATTGTGTCCTACAGCAGGGGTATCCTCTGCAAAATATACCTGTCTCTCCAAACCATTCTGATGATGATGCAGAATAAAAAGTTTAGATTCCTAGACCAAGTATTTCCAATGCCATTTGACTTGCTGATGTCCAGTAAATCCATCAGTAGTGGGTCAGAGGATGCCCAGTATACTAGATACAGGTCACCTCTTAGCAGTCTATAGGATACTGAGTGCAGTGACAGGGCTTAGTCAGTCCACATAGGACATGTTTAGGCTTTGTATCCTTTTAGTAAGGTATCTATGTGGATGTTCTAGTTGTTGCATGTGTCTGGATGGATACATACCAAAATGATTATTATATTCAGTGACTGGCCTAATGAAGGCTGAATAAAGGAGGACAGTGACATCCCCTAGATCTCGACACAATCTCTGTTTATAAGCTGTTAAATATAGGACTTTCTTACAATAGATACATGGTCACAGTTTAGGTGACTGTCCACACAAGTTCCCATATCTCATGCAACTGGGTCATCTCTAAGGGGCATATTGTCAGTGTGGTAGTTCCCTGGGGTAGATGACTTCCCAAAGGATAAAGTAACCCTTTTTTTGGCATTTAGTTACAGACAATGATTTTGACATCAGTTATTTGAGACAAACCTTCTTGCAGGATGGCTAAGTCATTTGGGGATTTAGTGACTGCTCCTAGCTTACAGTCATCTGCAAACTTAGTCAGCCACAGCCCTTTGGTTATTGGCTTTTACTTTAGGAAGAAAAATGTCCATTAGTTTCCCTTGCTTTCTTTTTGTAGGATGAAACCAGGGTGCCCTCAAACTCTGGATGATGTTCTGACTGAAATAACTGTTGCAGTATTCCTGGCATATGGTTGTCATTGCTAACATTTGGCCAGGGTACCAAAGCTTTGCCTTCCTGACTGGAGTATAAAGACTCAGATAAGCACAGATCCTCAGATTGTCTATCACCAACAGACACAGGTTGTGCATTATTCAGGCTGATCACTGTGTGGTTGTTGGTTCCTTTGCTTTGATCATCTATCCAGATACGTACCCCATTGGGGAACCTTTCTGTTAATGTTGTTGAAAGTTGTTAGACGTCATCTAGGACAGTTAAGGGCTAGTGCAATAGGCAGATTCCATACAAGGACTTGCATACCAGGTGTCTTTTTGCCTAGACCTGGAACACTGTCACAGATCTTGCCAAATCTGTCAATTTTCATTCCCAAAAACCTTTGTTCCATTCTCAACACCTTTCTAGAGACTCAGCATCTTAAACGCTTAGCCCAGTCTAAGATGGCTGACTCTGCATCCTTGGACATCCTCTGCCACAGAAGAAAAAAGTGAAAAGACCGTGAATGAATCTGCAGTCTAACTGACCCTGTCAGAGGCTGGTATGGCTTCTGAGGTTTTGTAGACTGATGATACATCTGAAGAACCACATCTCATTATTTCCAAGGCACCATATGGCATCCCTCAAATTTCATTTATAGAAGAGAGCCCAGGGTCTCAATAGAAGTCAGCATTGTGCCTAAAAAGAAAAAGCAGAAGACTTGTCATGTGGCCTCGCCCTCAACAATTAGGGAAAAGGAGTGGATGGACGTCTTACAGGGGTTGTTCAAGGTTGATATGTCTTTGAAACTTCTCTCCTTTAGGTCTCCACAAACACAGGCTACTTCTCAAAAACCTACCCTGATTTCCTCCTCTTGTGAAGAGCAAGACTATGATTCTGACCATTCTCTGGACTATTCCTCTCATCTATATTCTTCAGGATAAATCTGTTCTGAAGAAGAGGACTCCTTTTCACCGGATTCCCCTATTGAGAAAGTTTTCTTTAGGGAAACTATACAGAACATGATTAAACAATCTGAATGGTAATCCATGTAGATTTTTGATATTCAGAAGAGGTATTACAGCCTCTTAGTGATGAGTATCCATGCTCCTTCTCCAGTCCCTGATGCATTCCAGGATGCCTTTCAGTCCATGTCATCTGCACTTGATTCTCAATCACTAGCTTCTGAAAGATCAGACAGATTTTACAAGGTGCCTGATGACCTAAAATATTTATACAAAAATCCAGTGGCAGACTCCTCTGTCTGTCATGAGAGAAGCCTCTAAACTTCTGCCTAGTGCAAATGCCCTATATATGGGCAAAGATGGCAGGGCTATGGATAGATGGGGAAGAAGGTTTATACCTCTGCTACTGTTTTTAGGGCATTTAACTACCAGACTCAAATGACAAAGTACTTGATCTCTACATTCCTTAAGCAGAATTATACTGGTCCCCCCTACAGCTTCAAACAGACCTCTTTGTGGCAGCAACCAATCATAAGCTCCCTCAGTTCTTCACCAGGAACCCTTGTCCAACAGCCTAGAGGACAGTTGCCTTTTTCTCACAGTGGACAAGGAAGTTCCTCTATGCTTCTTTCCCCAGCCTCTTCTTCCAAAAATTCTTTTCAAGGCACAAAAGGAAGCACCCAAACCAATCTCCTTTTACTGGCCCTGTTTTGGCCAAGGCAGCATTGGTTTCCCTATTTCACCTGCAAAGGGAAAGTACAGGAAAATACCTCTTCAACCCGACCTGATGATTCAGCAAAAAGGATTGTTTCTCCACCCAAATCTTCCATCTCTCAACTTGACCCTCTGGATGATAGGATTTTAATTCCACAAACACCTGTTCTCTGAATAAGCCATTCAAGAAGCCACTACTAGAAAAATCTTAGACAGCTAAATCGAAAAGGTTTTCCCATTGGTGCCTCAAAGAGACAAGAGGCTCTCTCATCACAAGTTCCTGCTGTACTTCAACATCTTTATGAGCTACTTCACTCAGGTTTGGTCTACTCCTCTGTAAAAGTTCATATGTCAGCTATCAGGGCCTACCTCTCTCTTAGCCCCCCCCCCCCCATTTATGATTAGGGCAGAGGTCAAGCTTTTTCTTAGGGAGGTCCTGCACCTTTATCCACCAAGGAAACCCATTGTTTCCCCTTGGGATCTTAATTTTGTGCTAGAAAAACATACACTGCCTCCTTTTGGATCAGCACTGTCCACTTCTCTAAGATTCTGTACTTAGAAAACTATCATTCTCTTGGCTCTCTCCTCAGCCAGGACAGTTTAAGTTACAAGCTGACATGGCTATTCCCCCTTTTCTTATTTTTCTCAAGGACAGGGTGACTCAGAGGACTACTCCAGCCTTCATGTCTAAGGTAGTGAATGAGCTGTCCCTCAATCAAGGCTATTCACGTACTCACTTTCATTACCAATCCACAAAATGGGGGGAAGAAATCTTACATTCTCTGAACATTCACAGGCTCTGGACAAACTAAGTCCTTCAGAAAGACTGACCAACTGTTTGTATCATTTATGAACCCTAAGCTAGGCCAGCTGGTGTCCAAACTATTGCAGCTTGGATTTCTAGAGCTATGTCTTTCTGCTTATCACACTACAGTAAGACCTTGCCTCCCTGCTGTAAAGCACATTCCACTAGGACAGTAACTTCCTCAGGTGTATTTTGGAGACTGCCACTTGAATGTCCTTCTTTATCACTGTTACAGTATTCCTCACAGTAGGGATCTCCTGCCAAGGATAGCCCAGTGTCCAGCCAATATACCAAAGCTTTCAGATCTTGCATGCACCGTACATCATGTGTGCCCCCTGTACATGACATACGGCGTAACGATGATGTATGGACACAGTTATCTAGAACTTCTTTGCTGCCAGTCCAAACACCATCATCACTTCTGTCTGAAAGCCCTTTTGCTGTGCTGAATAACTGACCATCAGATAAATACTCCCTTGGGGATCATATTTTTACTTTTTATCTTGTTCTTTTTTGGTTACCTAGAGCTCATGGTATCCAGGAAGGGAAAATGTCAGTGTGGGAGGCAGATTCCCCATGACCAGACATCCTGTAGCATTTGCAAAGTGTTTGTGCCTAGGACTGTTAGAAGTTTGTTGTCTTCCCTGGACATCTTTCTTGAGAACCAGAGGTTTAAACTATTAGCCCAAGGTAACATGGTGGAATCTTGTAACCCCAAGGTCCCATTAAGCAAGAAGATGACCAAGAAATCTTGTCCAGATTCTTTGGCTGTCCAGCCTCTACCTGATGTCTCTAGAAGTGGGTGAAAGCTCTGTAGGCTGTCCAGTGTCTGTTGGATTCCTCTGCTGTGACCCCATTGGAGGCTAGCATGGATACTTCTTTTCACATGTCCTCTGAGGCTTTGCAGGTGTCTACTGCAGATATTGAGAGGGAACCATGGTTGATCATTCTGCAGATTCTGGTCAGGCAAGAGGTTCCAGGTACTCTTATTGAATCAGAACCTCCAGTGTTTGTTAGGGCTGATGTCCCTACTAAGAAAAAAAACAGAAGACTAAGCATACTTTTGTATGTCCTAAAGATCCTCAAAGGGAATAACAGGAGTTGACTCAATGCTTGTTTAATGCTTTAATGGCCCTGAAGCCTCCCCAAGGGGTTTCTCTGCCTACTGCCCCTTGGACTTCTACTCCTTCCAAATCAGCTTGAGAACCCTATTCCTCAGATGGGGAGTCAGAGTCTGATGATGAGTCCCTGTCCTACTGTTCCAAGATGCCTTCCCTTTTGGCTTATGGTTCTGATGAATAAGAGTCTGTGAGTCCTAAGGCTCATTTTGAGAAATCATTTTTTGGAGACACTATAGCTGGAATGATGGAAATAAGTGGGATTCTTCAAGTGTCTGATATCCAGAAAAGGTATTATGAGCTGCTCCAGGTAGACACTCCTAAACCTTCTGCAGTGCATCCTGTGTTGGCTGCCTTGTTAGACATCTTTACAGCTGCTTCTAAGTCTCCTGATTCTCAGCTTCCTGCTGCAAAGAAACCTGACAGGTTCTATGAGGTTCCTGAGGATTGTCAACTCTTAAATGTTCTGATGACCCTGCTGTGGTGTCCATCTCTTCTGACAGGCCTTCTAACTTTTGCCCTCTTTCAAGCTTCTGGCTTCAAATAAGAATAGTATAGAACTGGGAAGAAATTTTATACTGCTTCTACTTTGGCTTTTCAGGTCATCAGTTATCAGGCCCACATGACCAGATATGTTCTGGCCTTGATTGCCCAGGTTTGTCAGGTTATTTCCAATCTCCCTGATTCTGAAGAAAATCTTCTGCTCTATATATTTTAGGTTCTGCCTTTCAGGTGGCTTATCACTCTGTCAGGTGTAGCTGTGATGCCGCTGTTGCATCTTCCAGAGCTGCTGCCTTTGGAACTGTTTTGAGGCATTATTCTTGGCTTCACCTGCAGTCTTTACCTGAAAATAAGACCAAGCTGCTGGTTGCTCCATTAGGTAAAAATCTCTTTTGGGATGCTGCCA
This sequence comes from Protopterus annectens, assembly GCF_019279795.1. Classification (NCBI taxonomy): domain Eukaryota; kingdom Metazoa; phylum Chordata; order Ceratodontiformes; family Protopteridae; genus Protopterus; species Protopterus annectens. The sequence continues at coordinate 603,558,404 of NC_056751.1, forward strand.
CTGATATGTTTAAAGTCTCTTCAGGAAAAAGGTAAAGTTTTGCAGGATCTTCAACATAATTTTATATCCCCTATCCCTACATGCCAGGGGAACTATGCATCTAAGGCTGTTTTTTTTTCTGCAGCCAGCCTCATCGGGCTACTAAAGGCAGTAAGGGTGGTAGACTAGCTCCTCCAAAGTCTTATCACGCTACTGTGGTTCAGAAGCCTCTTTTATCCTACAAGCCTGCTTCTATTTGACTTCTTGTCCACTTACCCTTCGGTCAGGTTTCCTTGTCCCTTCGTCTATCTCTATGTTTTCCAAACTGGCATATCATCACCTCAGATTCTTAGGTTCCGTCTTTCACCAGGGTTACTTCATGGTGTGGAAGTCTCTCCCTCCTTTTTCAGGGATTCCCCAACCTCCTCTGGAACAACTGCATTTCTCTGAGGTCCTTGCATCCCTGTTGGACCCGGAAACTATTCAACCTGTCCCTTCACAAATAGGAAAATGATTTTACACCAGGATGTTCCTGGTCCCCGACAGGAGGGCGCTGGGAGACCTATTTTGGATCTCTATACATCTTATCAAGGTTCCTTCTTTTTGGATGCTTACTCTTCAAGTCCTGGTGTCCTCTGATCTGAAGGATGCTTACCTTCATATTCCTATTCACCCTGTTTTCAGGAAGTTTTTACGTTTCTGTTTCTTCCTCTCATTTTCAGTACTCTGCTTTGCCCTTTGGCCTCTACTGTCCCAAGGGTATTTACAAAATGTCTGTCCTCCCTGATTGCTTTTTTCAGGCTCCAATGCATTTAGATTGTACCTTATTTATATGACCTGCTGCTTCAGGTACTTACTCACAGTCACCTGTTACAGGATCTAGAGTTCACCAAATCTCTCCTCCAAAGTCTGGAGTTCACTATCAACATTCAAAAGGCTGTCCTGACTACTTCTCAGGACCATGTGTATCTGGGTTTCAGGATTCAGACAGTGCCAACGTTTACTTCTCTTCAACCTCCAAAAGTTCTGTCCTTGACAGCTTTCATTCTGTTCTCCTCTGCCTACTATTCCAGTCAGAGTGTTTTTCCAAGCCCTGGGATTCATGGCATCTTCTGTTCCAATGCTCCTTTTTCCAGACTGCAGATGTAGAAGCTTCAAAGGTACCCAAAGTCATTTTGTCTTCAACATTGCCACCCTCAGTGTGCCTCTCCTTCTTGTCTAAAGTAGGATTTTGGGTGGTGGATTCAGCAACTTTCTCTCGACCCAGGCATGCCCTTTCAGCCTTAGGTTACTTCTCAAGAACTACTCCCTGATGCTTCAGGCATGGGGTGGAGGGCTTCCTGTGGTCATCTGAAAGTTCAAGGTCCTTGGGTCCCCCCCATCAGAGGTCAGACCATATCAACATCAAAGAGATGAGAGCTCTGATTCTGGCCTTTCAAGCTTTTCACCCTATGCTGTCTGACAATTTACATGGACAACAACACAATGATGTGGTATGTCAACAGAAAGGGAGACAAAAAAGACTTACCTTGTCTGCAGGTTGGCTCATAAGGATCTGGCTGTGTTATCCATTAACTCTTTAGGCAGTCTATATTCCATTAGTGCAGAATATAGTGGCAGACACCATGAACAGGTCCAAAACACAGGCTCATGAATGGATGTGTCACAGATGCATGTTTCTGGACATAGTCCATTGGTGGGGTATTTGTCAGTGTAGATCTTTTTGCCTCCCCTCTGAACAGGCAGCCCCCATTTTCTGTTCAAGAATGCCATGCCATCATATGGAAGACTGATGCCCTTTCATTTCCTTGGAAGGGGATACTTCTCTAAGCCTTCCCTCCCCTTCCTTTACTTCCAAGAGTCCTGAGAAGATTCATCTGGACTCCCCGAAAATCTTGTTAGTGACTCCCTTTTGGCCAAGACATCACTGGTTCCCCTCTTAATGCATCTGGCCAGGGGCAATCATCACAAGTTATTTCAATGGTTGGACATCCTTAGACATTACAAGAGGTCACTCATCCATCCTCACTTGTCCATACTCCAACTGACACTGTGGGTGATAGGGTTTTGATCCCTTTTAGACATTGCTTATTGAGGACATGCTTGGGGTTTTACAGGAGGAAAGAAAACCTGCAAGTAGAAAGTCTTGTATGTCCAAATAGAAGAGATTTTCTATCTGGTACCATGGGTTTAACCAGGATCCTTTTTTCAGTGAGGGGTGCCTCTGATTCTCTCCTATTTGTGACCTGGTCCCATTTGGCTTGCCCCATTCTTCTGTAAAGGCCCATTTGTCAACTATTTCTCTGTCTGTCTACCATTTGGTTTCTCACTTTAAGGTTAAACAGGTTCTTAAAGGTATTTGTCCTGCTCCTGCATCTTAGTGCCCCAAGGAAGCCTGTTATTCCTCCTTGGGACCTTATCTTTTAGGGAAACAAATGACCTAAGTTCCTTTTGAGCCTGCAGGTTCAGTTTATCTGCAACATTTTTACCTGAAAGACTGTCTTATTATTTGCTCTAACTTCTGCTTGGAGGGTTTCTGCACCTTATCCCCCCCCCCCGGGACAATGTCCATTTGTACTAATATTTCTTTTATACCCTAGATGATCAGTGAGTTGTCTAAATCAGGCATTTCAACTCCCTTCCTTTTTTCTGTCCTCAGTCTGCTAGTGAGTCTTACATACCTTGGATTTGCACAGACAGCTCAGGTATTTGGATAAAACTAAGGCCATTCATGAATTGGACCAACTTTTTGCTTCACTTCATCCCAGAACATTGAGTCTGGCTGTTTCTAAGCAAACCATCTCCTCCTGGTTTTGTAAGACTATTTCTTTTTGTTATTTTCATGGAAAATGTCTACTTCCATTAGAGCTCACTCCACAAGGGCTGTTCCCTCTTCTGGTGCTTTCTTCAAGGGTTTGGACACCAGTTCCATCTTTGAAGGTGGTACTTGGTCTTCATTGCATACCTTTAGTAAGCAGCATAAATTGGATATGGTTTCTAGGGTTAGAGCAGGTTTTGCTTGAGACATTCTGCATGAGATTGTTGAGGGATCTTCCCAGACTTCCACCTCGCAATTCTTTTCTTGAGCTTTTGCACTCCATAATGTGAAGAATACTGCAAGAGTGATATAGAAGGGCATAGTACAGTCATGTAAAGTCTTACCATAACAGTAGATGTCCTTCTATTCACTGTTGCAGTATTTGCTCCCTCCCTCCAACCCCCTTTTTTCCTTTGGATTTTGCTTTGTGTCCCCTACTGGCTAAGGGTCTACCTTTTCCATCTGCATTTTCTCCTGGATGTTCATGGCCTTTTTTCTCCTGTGGAGACTACTCTCTTCTGGAGAAATTAATTTCTGGGTAATTGTGTCCATTCATCACCTTTATGCCATATATTCCTGTACAGGGACCATACATATGATGTACGCTGCATGCAAGATCTAAAGGCTTTTGTATTTTGGCTGGATGTTGTGCTGTCCTTGGTAGGAGCTACTGTGATAGTGCAGAGAAGGGCATCTACTGTTATAAGATTTTACAGAATTGTACTACTACTATACACACTTTCACCACACAGTACAAAACTGATGCAGTCTTCAGATCCAGGGCAACCTTTGGTAGGTCAGTCCTGTCAAGACTGCTGGGAAATTTTTTGGCTAAGTAGTCAACCTTCCTTCCCACCTCTTGCAGCTCTAGGAATCACCCATATGTCAAGAGTACTGAAACAGTGAATACATTAAGGACTTACTATAGCCGTAGATGTTCTGTTGATCACTGTTGCAGTATTCCATTCAGCCTCCACCCCATTTTCTATGTCACTTCTACTTCCCTATTTTTTCATCCTTTATTTTAACCTCTACTCAGTTACATGGGAAAAGGAGAGTTTTCTTACCCATTCAAGCTGCACCCCACCTAGCTGATCAGTCTCCCTCTCTCAGTAGTCTTCAAGCCACTAGTTTGGAGAAAGTCTGAGGATCCGCACTCCATCTTTATACTCCAGCACATACAAGCTGAAGTCCTGCATTGGATGTATAACCTTGGAAGGTAAAACTTTACCCCACCTTGACATCAGCTGTGATTACCCGAATGTCAGGAATACTGCAACAGTGATCAGTAGGACATCCACTATTGTGGTAAATTCTGACACAGCTGTACTTTTTCCTTCAGCTTAAGTGTTTTACATAAATGATGTATAAGCTTAGGGACACAGACTAGCCTTTCTTCCTTTTTTCATGAAGGGAAGGGAGGCATACAGTTGTCAATTAAACAATTTCTAAATGGATCATCAGCTGCAGTATATTTTGCTGTCATGTGCCCAACTACCCCATTGTCAAATGCTGTACTCATAGTCCACTGTATTAGAGAGGTGGCTCCCTCCTGTCTTTATTTAAGAAAAAGCAAACTGTTGAAAACATACATTGCAGCCAATTGGTCTTATTTTCCTACCTTAACCAAACATTACCATCTTAATTGTGAGTCTTGGAATTAGGCCTTTGTTGGTAAAATAGTACAGTAAGATTCATCCTTCTGAGTTATGCCTTTGACCATTGAATGGTCTTCAGGTTCTTTCCACACTAGTGGTTATTGCTTGGGATTTATGTTAACCAGAGACTCAACATGGACATTTGATATTCGATGTTGTGTGTACTTGCCCTTTCATTTGAGAAGACCCAACTTGATAGCTGAGATGTACCTTCCTTTATACCATTTCCTATGGGAGTCTGTTCCATCCAGCCTTTAATTTTGAAGTCACCTTTAGGTTGGGCAAGTATACAGTTGTATGTTAGTTTTTAACAGTATAGGCAGATATTCAGTATTTCTTGTTTTGTAGGAAAGTGCTTGATAGTGGCTTGAGTGTAAACTTGTATGCTGATGGAGAGAGAAGGTGCAGTCAGTTGTATCTCCAGCATGCAGCATTATGGTTTGTACTTGAATAGGTGCTTGTATGACTCCAAACATAGAATCTTTCTAAATTTTGCAAGCAGCTGATTGGTGGCAGGGATGGCCAGCCAAAGACCCATTAGGGGTCTTCTGGTAGATCAGACAACTTAATTTATATAAAAGGTTTTGATTTCATAAATTGTGTGCAGCTTTAATTTGCCAGTTGGTTGAAGAACCCATCCCAAAGCACATCTATTAATTATACATATTTATTCTTTTCCTTGGCATCTCTTTCCACCATTTCCATTTTTGTAATATCTTGAAGGTGATTAGTGTTCCCTTGGTATGAAATGATATTTCAAGATAAATGTGATGCTTATTTTGTCTTGTACCTTCTACTTAACTCTCACAAGATTTTTGTAGGATAACTGTTTACCGGAATAAGAAACTTGGAAAAATACCATTCATCCTCCTATTAGAAGAAGAAGAGCTAAAGGACATCCACCAGTCTTTAAGAATGAAGCAAGTCCTTTAGTTAGGTTCAGAAAATTCCCTCCTTTCAACTTAACTTCCCCTCTATCCAGCCTGTTAGACAGTTAGGCCAATAACGAGAGTCTTTCCACTTGTGTGTAGATAGGAATGCACCCAAATGGATATATTTCTATCTTGATTGCCAAAAGATTAAGCCCTGTCCTGTCAGCAGCCTAAACAGGGTCTTCAGCTCTTTCTGCTCACAGCTTTCCAGTGACTGTTTAATATGAAGTCTGGCATTATGTGAAGAAGTTGCCATCGAGAGGATATTTCCTTCTCCTTGTCCTTTATTTTTCCTTTTCATTGAATGGTCAGTATGTGTAGGATTCCATTCATTCAGTCTCTCCGATTCAACATGTGGGTCCTTGAACCCTTACCAGATCCAAATTGGCAGAATTAGTGCTTCAGCCTCAAGCCCCTTTATGAATTTACCTTCCCATACACACCTCCACTTGTTACTGCAGATCTGGTTTGCTGCTTATGCGATCAGCAAAGCAATCTCAAGCAGGTAAGTGCTCCACCTCATTTTGACTGCTATTTATCACTTTTTCTTTTTAAATTTTTTACTACTGCTTTTGCCTTACAGTTGTGGGTTTAGACAGAGTTTTTTTTTCTGTATTGTTGTTTCCTTTGCTCCTCCTTGGTGTCCTGCTGCCATAATCCTTTCACTCCCTTTATTTTTAGACTTGAAGTAATGTATATTTTTGGTGTGCTGTGTTAGATTTAGAGAGAGTTATATTCACAACATAGTTATTAGCTGCTTAGGTATTTTGCAGGCTGATTTTTTATCTATACATGTATGTATGTATGTATGTGTGTGTGTGTGTGTGTGTGTGTGTGTGTATATATATATATACATATATATATATATATATAGGTCTACTACTTACTGAAACTATACTTTTCCGCGCATCAGTTAACCGAGTGCACTTTGCACAATATTCAGTATTCTGAAGTCTAACATTGCCGAAATACAATATCTACAAAAGAAACACAAAAAGCAAACATTTTCTAGCATTTTTGTTGGGAAGGACAAGCCCCCGTGCACCCCGTATGTGTGTGTGTGTGTGTGTGTGGGGGGGTCTGTCTCCCCCAAACACACCCCCTGCAACTTATATATACCAACTCCGAGATTACACTACAGTAACAATAACGGTGGATTTGACAGTCTCAACTGTAGGGCGATCTCCATTTAAATGCACAGCTGCTGTAAAAATAATTTTCTGTATGCTCTAAACTAAATACATTACCTACATATTCCTCATGCCACACAGCTGGATGGTAGATGAGATGGTACCTAAACAATGTATACTTGTACTTCTCGCACTACTAGCTTTACATTAAGCACTTCACTAAAATGCACTTTGGCAATGTTAGACTTCGGAATAGTGATTATTTGGTAAAGTGCATTTGGTTGACTGACATTTGGAGAAACGTCATTTTGAAAAGTAGACGTAGACCCATAGATATATATATATATATATACATATAGTTAGCTTAGAAGTGTGTTGCTGTTGTGTGTTCCAAACTTTATTTTTTCCTGTTATTGGAATGAGAAGCAGACCAGCTTCAAAAAATGCACCATGTGCTAGCACAGAACTCCACCTCAAGAATTTCATGACCTGTGAATCACATGTTTAGAGTATTTCATTTATTAGTTTGCTGTGAAATTTGTGCTTTTTGTTTTGCATCCAGAGCCTTAGATTGGAGGAACAAGTTGATTTTGACAGGCCTCCTTCCACCAGTTCCGAAAGTGCCTAAAGCTAAAAGAACCTCTGACAAATTTTTAAAATATAAAGAGCTAGATAGAGGAAATGGACCAAGTGATTTCTTGCCTCTGAACACAGCTCTGAAGGTGGCTAGGGTCGAGGAGTATATGGCCAGAACACCTGCCTATACTCCTGGATCCACAGATCTTGTAACTGTACATGACTCTAAGGAAATCCACTTCATAGAAATTAGGCTTCCCTTCTTTAAGACCTTCCTCAGCTCTCCTATGATCCTTCAGATCATATAGGAGTATATCAGAGGCTGATTTGTACTGTCTGATATACAAGTTCCTTAAGACCCAGTTTCTGATGGGTGCCATTCCATCCCCTTTGTCTCCAGAGGTAGTTAGATCTATCTAAATGTGGCCAATTCTAGCTCCCTTACCCATCTGCTTTTCAGCTCTGTTACTTGGGAACTGTTATTCCTCCCTGATCCTGTGACCCAGAAGCTGATTTTCCATGCTTCAGGTAATATTGTTGTGACTTAATTGACTCCGGCTTTGTCAGGTCTGGCCAAGTCTCTGACCAAAATATTCAGCTTTCTCTTTTGCTCTCCACCAGTGGGACTGTTACCTTCAGCTCCATTGGTGGCATTTGCCTTTTGAGTCCTCTGTGCCAATTCCTTCATTGGGTCCTACAGCTTTCTTTGGTGTAGAGGCCCCTCTACTGGTGGTATATGCTTCTCCAAAGGGATGGTTGAATCCATCAGCTGGAGTGGTCTCTTCAAATCTGATGGAGGTTGGTTCAGCTTTCTAGGTGTTTGGAAGGATCTTTTTTTCATGCAAGAGAATGGATACTTGGGTTCCATCAGTCATTCTTCCACCCCATGACCCCCCTCTATGCTTGTCTTTTCTCATCCACCAATCATAGTTGCTGTTTTAGGTTCAAACTCACTACTCAAACACATAGACAGCCTTCTGAGGAGTCAGGTGACATATCCCCTGATCTTCCAAAAAAGAGGACATGTAAGAGGAAACACCTAGATTCTCCATTGGAGTCCCCCCACTTCTGATACTAATTTGGAGGATGAAATGAGCCTCCTTAATCCCCTTCAGAAGATGCTTTATTTGGCAAAATCGTACAGTCGATGCTACAGAGGGAAGCTTTGCCCATTGGAAACCCTCAGCTTGTGAAAGTATTGTTTGAAGCCTATGGAATGACACAGTCTCTGTCCTGGGTGGTATTTCCTGCTGAAAAATTAACTGAATTAGCTAGGAGATCATAGAAGGAGACCAAGACCTGCAAGACGGTCCCCCAAAGGCTAGACAAGGTTCTCCCCCCAAAGGATAAGCAGCATTAGGCTAGATCACCTGCAGTGGATTCCATCATTATGGCAGCAGCAGCAACTAAAACAGAACTCTCCAAAGACTCTACTACTCTCCATCCTCCCAATAAAAAATGTAGGGTGATAGACAGGCTTCATTTGAGCTCTGAACTATGTCACATATATGAATAAGTTTCATTGACATATGTCCCAGCATGCATTATCTACTCTGAAAAGCCTATTGATACCAGTGTCAAATAGCTAGTGACAACTCTGACTACCATGTCCAGTTACTGGGAACCTCTTCATGTACCTTATGTATTGACCATGCCAAGTCTCAGGCATTGGGGTTGATTCCACCATTCTTGGAACCATCCATGTCCCTTGGTGCAGGACAGCTTGGTGCCATTGTTTCAGAGCAGGGTGGTGTAGTTAAGGGCACTCCACTGTTACCTTCTGTGACTCAAGGGCACATTGGGTCTAGTATCATCCTTGGATTCTGAGGTGTTCAATAGCATTCTCTCCAGGTCTAGAGAAGAGGTGACTCTGCTGCACACAGTTCTTTCTTGCCCTCCTGTGGCTCCTGTTTCTGTGTCCATTCATCCTAATTGATAGGGGCAGTGAACATCAGTTAGCCTCTGGATCCTCACCAATTGAGCTCCTGTCCAGTTCCAAATCTTCCTCAGATGTCTTCATGGAGAGAGACTGTAGAAATGGACCAGTAAGAGGAGACCCTTGGTTCACTAAAGAAACTGATTTTGATGAAAGAGATATTTCCCCACTTCTGGAGTTAATGAATCAGAGGAGGTTGGTCCATCAAACCTCCTCTCCAGAAGAACTCTGTGCACCTCAATGCATTGTTCCCCCTGCTGATAAACTAATTGTTCAAGTTGTTTCAGCAGGCATAGAAGGAATGTGATGTGGTAGAGTCAATTCTACACAAACCTGACAAAATTTTAGTGGCCCATTGGAATACATCCCATGGGAGTGAGGGCCCCCACTAGATGCCATGATTGTTGCTGCAGCCACAAGGAAATTTTTCTCAGAGGAGAGCACATCTATTCATCCCCCTAACAGAGAATCCAGGGAGTTGAACAGATTTGGGAAATGGATGTATGCTTCAGTAACTTTTGCAGAGAGCTGAACTACCAGGCTCACATGACCCATTTTCTGAGGGTCTTGATGAAGGATTTGTTAAAATCCCTCTCAAGTAACCTGTCTGCGAACATTCAAAACTCAGTGCAGTCTCAGCTGTCCACCCTCCAATCCATGACTAATGTAACCATGTATCTGCTGTCTAATGCAGTGTGTGGGACATCTAGAGCAGCAGGCACTGGCAATGAAATCCATCAGCACAGCTAGATGCCCATGTGTGACTTCATGGAAGGCTTCAAGACATCCTTCATCATTTCACTTATTGACAGTTTGACAATTTTTAGACCTAAAGTGAAAGAAACACACATGCAGGCAGGAAGGCAAGACCCTGTCTGTAGTTGGCATATGATTTTCTACCCCTCAGTGGACTTTTCCCCCAAACCAGAAGGAGGAATTTATGGTTCCAAAAGTACCTGGGTTTTCACCAGGATGCTTCAATGGACAGACCACCCAAGGGCAGAGGTGGGAGTAACTTTAATCAACATCACACCAGAGGCAGAAGTGGACCACAGAATAAGGGGGTTTCGAGCTCTTTTCACTGAGAAGCCCTACAAGTGCTTCTGAATGGTTTCCCAACTGCCATACTATGGAAGCAGTCAGAGGCTGCTTAATCTTGCACCCTTCAATGAGTCAGCATTCATGGGTGCAGAGGATAATCACCAGAGGCCAGTTTTCCCTTTGCTTCTGTCCTTGCAGAAAGAAGAGAATTTTCAGTGCTTCACTCAGTCAGATGGAATTAGTGGCAACAGAAGTAACAAAGTTCCTAGAATAGAGAATCATCCAGCAGGTCCCCCAGACCAATCAGGACATGGAGTCTTTCAAGGTTCTTTTCAGTTCTGAAAAAAGGGGGGCCTCAGGCCCATCCTGGACCTCATTATCTTTTTTTGGCTGTTCCCATTAGGGGTCGCCACAGCGGATCATCTGTTTCCATTTCTTCCTGTCCTCTGCATCTTGCTCTGTCACACCAGCCACCTGCATGTCCTCTCTCACCACATCCATAAACCTTATCTTAGGCCTTCCTCTTTTCCTATTACCTGGTAGCTTCATCATTAGCATCTTTTTTCCAGTATACTCAGCATCCCTGCTCAGCACATGTCCAAACCAACGTAATCTTGCCTCTCTGGCTTTGTCTCCAAACCTTCCAACCTGGGTTGACCCTCTAATATACTTATTCCTATTCCTGTCCACCCTCATCACACCCAGTGCAAATCGTAACATCTTTAACTTTGACACATCCAGCTCTAACTCCTGCCTCTTTGTCAGTGCCACTGTCTCCAACCCATATAACATAGCTGGTCTCACTACCCTCTTATAGACCTTCCCTTTCACTCGTACTGGTACTCATCTGTCACAAATCACTCCTGACACTCTTCTCCACCCACTCCATCCTGCCTGTACTCTCTTCTTCACCTTTCTTCCACACTCACCATTACTCTGAACTATTGATCCCAAGTATTTAAATTCATCCACCTTTGCCACCTCTACTCCTTGCATCCTCACCATTCCTCTATCCTCCCTCTCATTCACACACACATATATTATTAGTCCTGCTGACCTTCATTCCTCTTCTCTGTAGAGCATATCTCCATCTCTCCAGGGTCTCCTCCACCTGTTCCCTACTCTCACTACAGATCACAATGTCATCTGCAAACATCATAGTCCACAGGGACTCCTGTCTGATCTCGTCTTTCAACCTGTCCATCACCATTGCAAATAAGAAAGGGCTCAGAGCTGATCCTTGATGTAATCCCACCTCCACCTCAAATGCATCTATCACTCCCACCGCAGACCTCACCTCTGTCACACTACCCTCGTACATATCCTGTACCACTCTTACATACTTCTCTGACACTCCCGACTTCCTCATAGAGTACCACAACTCCTCTCTAGGTACCCTGTCATATACTTTCTCTAAGTCTACAAAAACACAATGCAACTCCTTATGACCTTTTCTGTACTTCTCCATCAACACTCTCAGAGCAAACTTTGCATCTGTAGTGCTCTTTCCCAGCATGAAACCATACTGCTGATCACTAATCATCACGTCCCTTCTTAACCTAGCTTCCTCTACTCTTTCCCATAACTTCATGCTGTGACTGATCAATTTAATCCCTTTGTAGTTACTACAGTTCTGCACATCACCCTTATTCTTAAAAATCGGTATCAAAACACTTTCTCCATTCCTCAGGCATCCTCTCACTTTCCAAGATTTCATTAACCAATCTGGATAAAAACTGCACTGCCATTTTACCTAAACACCTCCATGCTTCCACAGATATGTTATCTGGACCAGCAGCCTTTCCATTCTTCATCCTCTTCATAGCTATCCATACTTCCTCCTTGCTAATCCATTGCACTTCATGATTCACTATCCCCACATCATCCAACCTTCTCTCCCTCTCATTCTCATCATTCATCAACCCCTCAAAATACACTCTCCATCTGCTCAACACACTCTCCTCACTTGTAAGTATGTTTCCCTCATTATCCTTTATCACCTTTACCTGCTGCACATCTTTCCTAGCTCGGTCCCTCTGTCTAACCAATCGGTACAGCTCCTTTTCTCCCTCCTTAGTGTCCAACCTTTCATACAACTCTTCATATGCCTTATCTTTAGCCTTCACCACCTCTCTCTTTGCCATGCACCTCATCTCCTTATACTCCTGTCTACTTTCTTCATCTCTTTGACAATCCCACTTCTTCTTTGCCACCCTCTTTCTCTGTATACTCTCCTGTACTTCCTCATTCCACCACTTTGTCTCCTTGTTGTCCTTCCTGTGTCCAGATGTCATACCAAGCACCTTTCTAGCCATCTCACTTGCTAGCTCTGCTATAGTTACCCAGCTATTTGGTAACTCTTCACTGCCACCCAGTGCCTGTCTTAACTGTTCCCTGAACTCCACCTCACAATTATCCTTTTACATTTTCCACCATTTGATCCTTGGTGCTGCCCTCACACTCCTCCTCCTCTTCTTGATCACCAACGTCATCTTACAAACCATCCTATGCTGCCTAACTACACTTTCCCCGGTCACCACTTTGCAGTCTCAATCTCCTTCAAACTGGCCCTCCTACATAAGATATAATCCACCTGTGTGCATCTTCCTCCACTCGTATGTCACCCTATGCTCCTCCCTCTTGTTAAAATACGTATTCACCTAAGCCATGTCCATCCTTTTCGCAAAATCCACTACCATCTGATCTTCTGCATTCCTTTAACACTATACCTACCCATCACTTCCTCATCCCCTCTGTTCCCTTCACCAACATGCCCATTGAAATCTAAACCGCCTCAATTTGTAAAACAGAATTTTGAATGGTCATGGTTCAGTCCATTTTCCCACTTTTGAGGAAGGATGAGTGGATGGGCTTCATACATCTCCAGGATGTGTACTATCATATCAAGACAGAAAAGCAGTCTAAGTTTGTTTCCAACTAGGAGCCATTTCAGTTCAGAGTACTGCCATTTGGCCTCACAACAGACCCCAAGTTGTTCAAATGCATTGTAGTGGTAGCATATCTCAGTCTGTAGAGGTTCTAGGTGTTCCCCTATTTAGACAGTTGGCTCTTTACAGCTCCAGCCAAGGATCTACTAGTTTAGTAACAGAACTAATATTCTAGCTCCACAGTTGGGGATTACTATCAAGAGCCAGCTTACACCTATGCAGTCGATAGAATTTATCCAATGCCACTTGGACACAGATACTGAAATAGTCAAACTCCCACCATCCAGAATATTATCCTTGCATCAAGTAGCTTCAGAGGTCCTTTGCCACATTTGTCTCCTAGCAAGACTTACTCTTTGACTTCTGGGCTTGATAGCTGCTTGAATTACATTAGTCCCTCAAACAAGATATTACATGAGATTCTAGCAGTGGACCCTTTCTGTTCAATGTGCCTTCATGTCGCATCCTCTTCATGCATAATATATCCCAAACTGACATGCAAGAAACACATCAGTTGCTGGTTGACCTCCCCAATAATGGCATGGGATCGACTGTTCTTGCTGCCTTGGTAGCCACTATAACCTTTGACACTTCCCTTCTGGGGTGTAAGGTATTTCAAAAGGAAGACTCTTCAAGGTTCTTGATTAGCAACAAAGGTCAAACTTCACATCAATGCCTTAGAGATGATCTAGCTTTGCAGGCCTTTCAGGACAATCTCCCCCAGGTTGTGATCCATCTAGGCATACAATTTGATGGTGGGCTGATATATTAACAGGCATGGAGGAACCTATTCATATCTAGTGTGCTGGGAAGCCACAAGAGTGTTGCAATGGGCAGCATCTTCCCAGCTGTTTCTAATCACTGTGCACATGCTGGGGACTTTCAGTGTTCTGACAGACAAACTGAGAAGGTCTGTCTGCCCCATGAGTGATCTCTCAGACAGTGCCAGTGCAGATTCTGTCACTTGTGCCAGCATTTTGCTTCATACCTAACAATGTGCAGCAATTACTTTGCCCAAATCCCTCATCAGGGACAGACACTGAGGGATGCTGTAGTCCAGCAGTTGGCCTTGAGTCTCCTTTTTGCTTTTCTGGTATTTCCTTTGATGATAAAATATCTTCAGAAAGCCAGATGGTACAAGGCCAAAATTATTCTCATTGCTTCTTTTTGGCCCCAGTAGGTTTGATTCCCCTTTCTCTGGCTTTGCCTAATACGTCTGCCTTGGGTGTTGGACTCTCGTCCAGACATTCTGTATCAGCTGTCTGGTCAGCCTCACTGAGACCTAGAAAACCCTGAAATTGACTATGATTTGCCCAGTTATAATGGTGACAAGGGATGCTAGGCTGTCTACCCCAGTTATTCAAATCTTATCCATACAAAAGTCAAATACCAGAAAGGTTTACCTTACCAAATGGAAAAGACTTGCTATATGGGCTAGTTCAAGAGGTTTAGATCCCTTTTCAGCCTCTCTTACATAGATTTTGGATTCCTTGGCAGAATTGTTTCATAAAGGATTCATGTTTTCAGCTGTCAAAGTACAGTTAACAACTATTTCCATTTTTCACGTGGAGAAGAATCAGACTTCTTTAAAAAAATTCTAAGGCCTTTTTGAAAGGAACCTACCTTTTAAGACCTCCAATCATGGATCCTGTTCCCCTTGGCACATTAATATCATACTGCAGGCTCTAAGGCTTCCTTTACACCTGCTTCTTCAGTGGACCTAAAATTTCTTTCTTGGAAATCTCTTTTTGGTGACAGTTACATCAATCAGGAAGATATTGGAATTACAAGCCTTATCCTGCAAACCTCCATATCTGTTCTTTCATAAATCTAGAGTATCTTTGAGAATAAATCCCCCTTTCTTTGTGAAGGTGTTTTCTAAAGCAAACCTCAACCAAATGATTAATCTACCAGTGTTTTTCCCAAAGTTTTTGAAGAAAGGGGAGTGCACTTACATTTGCTACACATTCATCAACTCCAGTTTTATTTATACAGGACAAAAGATATAAAGTCTGATCAATTCTCACTTGCTTTCTCAAAAGCAAAATTTTGTCAAGGAGTTTCTGAAGTAACAATGTCCAGGTAACTTTCTGGCTGTATTGCCTTCATTTACAAAAAGGTGGGTTTGACATCAGTAGGCAAACCAAAGGCTCAATCTTTCATAGCATTGGATACCTCCACTGGTGTTTTTGGGTAGGGCTCCCATTGATATTTGTGCTGCAGCTACTTGGTCTACTGTTCATACCTTTGTGTCATACTACCATTTGGATGTACAGTCCAGCTCCAAAACATCTTTTGGCTCCACTATTCTCGGGAATTTCCTTCTTTAAACCACCCATTATTTATTTATGTATTTATGGTGGCTTGGGAATCTGTCCCAATTGTTGAACTGGGCACAGAATATATTGGATATCAAAATTATGTACTTACCATTATGCTAGATACCCATTATCTTATTTTGTCTGGTTCAACATCCCTGCCTCCCCTTGTATTCCATTCTAAATTGTCACTCTTGGGCTCCTGGCTAATCAGCTGGACCTGACCAGGGGCCTTGCCTCTTGGATAGCATCTTTTCATTGCCTTGTCCTCATACCCTATTTGTCAGGGAAGTCCGCTATGTTTGCATTTATGCACCTGATAGGGAATTTCTAACAGAAAGAAGACAAACTCAATATGAGGTAATCTGATAACCTGAGAGGATTTTGGGTAGGGGTGGAGTCAGAGTCCTGGATCCAAACTCTTGAAAAAGTACCAAGGTTGGATCCAATAACCCAGTTGTTGAACTGGATGAAACAAGACAACATGAATCAAGTGTTATGGTAAGTACATAATTTCGGAATATTAGCCATAATGAAAGTGTAGTGTAAAATCTTACCATAACAGTAGATGTCTTTCTCTTCACTGTTGCAGTATTCTTCATAGAACGGATGTGCCTACCTGGGCTCGGCCAGTATGAAAAATCCTTAAAAAAGATCTTGTATGCACCATATTTTCACAGTTATGCTCCCCACATAGAACATAGGGCATAAAATGGATGTATGGATACAAGTACCTAGAACTGAATTTCCCCACAAGAGAACAGTCACCATAGGACAAAGGAGTCCATGCACATCCAGAAGGAGATAATGCAGAATAAAAAAGAGGGGGTTGGAGGGATGGAGCTAATACTGCAACAATGAAGAGAAGGACGTCTAATATTACGGTAAGATTTTACACAACTGTACTATGTTCTTCTGTATCACTGCTGCAGTATTCTTCAAAGAAGGGAGAGTAAAAAAGGTCAAGAAACAGAATGGGAGGTGGAAGGCTGAGAAGAGCCCTCAACAAACCCACCTAGAATGGTTTCAGCAAAACCTGAACTGGCCCTAGAAACCATAGTAAAGGTATGGCTCATGGACAGAACCCACACTGTGAAAGTAGCGGATTCCAAATCCAACATCAGACCAGTGACAAGTGGAGTACCACAGGGTTCAGTCCTGGGTCCTCTCCTGTTTGGTATCTACTTCTCTGAAGTGCAGGCCAACACAGAAGGTCTTTGGCTAACAAAGTTTGCAGATGACTGCAAACTAGGAGCCATAATCAAAACTCCTAATGATGTGGACAGACTACAAAAGGGCCTCACTGAGACAGATACCTGGTGTCAAAGCCATGGCCTGAAGCTCAATGCCAAAAAGTGTATTGTCATCCCCTTTGGTAAAAACTCTGTACCCATGAACTACCACATAGCTGGTAGTCTACTTAATGCCGAAAATGTGATGAGACCTTGGGACACAGGTGGACAGTAGTCTCTCCTTTGATAATCACATCGCCACAGTGGTCAGGAAATCCTTCTACGTGGCTCATCTCATCACAAAAGGATTCTCATCCAGAAAAAAAGAGGTAATTGTTCCCCTCTACTCATCACTCATTAGACCCATTATACAGTACAATGCACCTTTTGGTATGTACCTCACAAGACATCTACAACAACTGGAAAGACCACAGAAATACCTCACAAAGACGATTACTGGCCTCAAACAGATGCCCTATGCAGACCGTCTCAAAAAGCTACAGCTTTACTCCATCGCACATCGCCTACTCAGGGGCGATCTCTGCCTAACATACAAAGCTATGTCAAACCCAGAGCTGTTGGACATGCTCCACTTAAAGAAATCCCAATCCCTCCGAGCTACACGCTCTAGGGACCTTAACCTTGTCACCACAATAAACAGAACATGCTGGAGGGATAGATTCCTGTCCCAGAGACTTCCCATACTCTGGAACAGACTACCTATCTATGTCAAACAGAGCTCCTCATTAGCACTCTTCAAGAAAAATCTTGATGATTGGATGGGAAATGGGAAATTCGCCCCGGGGATCACTTCTGTGTCTCTGCTCGACAGGGGCACAGGAAATTAATTTTCTTGGGTGGCGAAAGCCAGGGTACATTTTTTGGCTAGGCTTGTATGGGCCCTAGGGCCGATAGCCTAGTACCTACCTATGAACCTATGCACTGAAGATAAAGTCACAGATTCAATGATGGCATTGGTGTCTATCCCTTGAAGAAGGCAACAGCCCTAGTGGAATTGAGCTCTAACAGAAGTAGACAGAAATTTGCCATAAAAAGAATAACAAAAGGAAATGGCCATAGATATCCAGGATGAGGTGGTTTGCTTAGAAACAGCCAAACCCAATGTCCTGGTATGAAAAGAAACAAAAATATGGTCAAATTTATGAATGGCCTTAATTTTATCCAAACAATACCTGAGCTCTCCGTGGAAACCCAATGTATGCAGCACCCTCTCACTAGCAGACCAAGAAGAAGGGAAAAAGAGAGTTGTTCCCACTGATTCAAGGACAACTCATTTACTACATTGGGCATGAAAGAAGGATTAGTATGATGGGACTCCCTGTCCCTGTGGAAAAAAAAAAAGGAGTAGTGGCTATAAGGGCCTGGAGCTCAGAAACCCTCCAAGCAGAAGAGCGAACCAGCGACAAAACAGTCTATTTTTCCATAATAAAATTAAGGTCCTAAGAAGGAGGAATGTTTTTTCTTGGAGGCATAGTATGCAGGACACCTTTAAGAAATTGTTTGACCTCAAAACAAGAACCCAACAGAGAATTCAAAGGCAAATGAGCAGAAATGGCTGACAAATGGGCCTTCACAGAAGAATAGGCCAAGCCAGACTAGAGCAACTCTCTCAAATATGAGAGGACCCCACTGAAAAAGGCTAATGGGTGTGAGCATAGCACCAGGCCAAAAATCTGTTCCATTAGGACATATAAGATTTTCTGGTTGAAGGCTTCCTTGCCTCCTGTAAAACCCTCAGCACGTCCTCAGAAAAGAGGTGCCCGAAAGGGATCAGAACCATATCACGCACAATGTTGGTTGCAGAGTGGATAAGTGAGGATGGATGAGAGACCCCTTGTGCTGTGTGAGGAGATCCAACTAGTGAGGTAACTTGTGATGATTGCTCTTGGCCCGATGCATTAAAAGGGGAAACCAGTGCTGTCTCAGTCAAAAAGGAAGTTAATAGCAAGATTTTTGGGAAGTCCCACTGAATCTTCTGCAGGACTCTTGGAAGTAGACGAAGAGGAGGGAAAACATAAAGAAACATCCTCTTCCAAGGAAGGGAAAGGGTGTCTGTCTTCCATGTCAGGTGGCATGGCACGGCACTGTGGAACAGAAGAGAGGACGCTGCCTGGTTAGAGGCGAAGCAAAAAGATTACCTGAGGAATACCCCACCGATGGATAATGTTCAGAAACATATCTCTGTGAAGCATCCATTCATGAGCCTGTATTTTGGAACTGTTCAAAGAGTCTGCCACTAGATTGTGCTGTAAATGAATGCATACCGTCTGAAGATTTAACTAATAACTGACAGTCCCTTCCCAAGCCTAAAGCATCCTCCTGCAGAGGAGGTAAGATTTTGTGCCTCCTGCTTGTTAACATTTCACATCACTGTAGTGTTGTCTGTGTACACCTTCAAGGGGCCTGGAGAGAAAATGGGGTGAAAAGTAAAAGCCTGAAGGTCCAGAATCAGAGCTCTAATTTATTTGATGTTGATATTGGCAGGCTTCTGCTGGAGAGGCCAAATACTCTGAATCTTCAGGTGACCAAAAGAAGCCACCCACCCCATGTCTGAGGCATCAGTGAACAAATCATGACAAGGGACTGGAGGCTGAAAGGGCTGGACTGGGCTGACAGCAAACTGTTAAATCCACCTCTCAAATTCCTTCTTGAGACAGGGAAGGAGAGGTACACTAAACTTCAGAGGGTGACAGTACTTCAGCCGAACTGACTTAAGGAACCATTGAAGCTTCTGCATATACAGTCTGGCAAGAGGAAGCATTGGAATAGAAGAAGCCATGAATCTCAGGGCCCGAAGAAACTCCCTGGCAGGCATGGCAGTCAGAGGAAGAAGAGACTGAAAAAAGACCGTCAACAATACCTTTGGAGGCAGAAAAGAGGCCAACATTGGCACTGTCTGAATCTTGCTTCCCAGATACATATGATCCTGAGAGGGAGTCGGGGTGGACTTTTGGAAGTTGATCGTAAACCCCAGACTTTGAAGAAGAGAGATGGTGAACTGCAAATCCTGTAACAATTGACTGGGAGAAGGCACCTGAAGCAACAGGTCTAAATGCCTTGCTGCATACAGAAGGTAATCACAGGAGCTAGGAATTTTGTAAATACCTTTGGGGCAGTAGAGAGGCTAAAGGGCAAAGCAAAGAACTGAAAATGAGAGGAAGGTTCAGAAAAACATAAAAACTTCCTGAAGAAAAGGTGAATAGGGTAAGCATCTTTCAAATCCAAGGACACCAGAAAAGCTTAGGATAATAAAAAAGAAAACAGAGTCTGAAGAGTAAGCATCCAAAAAGAAGGGATTTTAAGAAAGGTGTTGAGAGATCCAAAATAGGTGTCCAAGTGCCCTCCTTTCAAGGAAGCAGGAACATCCTGGAATAAAAACCGCTTCCCACCTGTGAAGGGGGGGTAGGTGGAATGGTCCCTTGGTTCAACATGTAACCTAGAACATTTAGGAAATGAGGAAGTTGCTCTATGGGAGGTTGAGAAATCCCTGAAAAAGGAAAGAGAAAATTCCATACTATGAAGTAACCCTTATGGATGATGGAAAGAATCTTAGAGTCTGAAGTGATGAGATGCCAATTTGCAAGTCAAAGGGAGAGACGAAGGAGCCTGGTTTAAAGGGGGGGGGGTGAATTGTCAAAGAGAACCTAGAAGGATAATTCCTGTGGAACTTTAGGGATAGGAGAGACAAAAATATGTTTAAGGTCTTGCAAGGCTTTGCCTTTCTCTTGAAGAGACTTAAACATGTCAGCAGCAACAGTCCCAAAAAATGTGTATTATCTAAATGGACATCCAACACGTTGGCCTTAATATCCTCGGGTAGAGATGAGAGATGAAGCCAGGATTAATGCCTCATGACAGATCCAAAAGCCACAGCCCTAGAAGAGGCATCGGCAGCACCATAACTATACTTAATAGAGCAGCAAGCCACTTGAGAAGCCACACCAAAAAAGATAAGGTAGAGGATTTGCCATCAGAATCAGGGAGGGCAGAGATAACCTGACAAGCCTGAGCAATCTAGGCCAGAGCATACCTGGTCATGTGGGTCTGATAATTAATAGCCCTAAAGGCCAAAGTAGAAGCAGTGCAAACTTTCTTGCCAATCCTCTCCTTTGCCCAACTATCTTTTATCACAAGGCAATTCAGTTCTAGGTAGTTGTGTACATACATCCCTTTTATGCCCTATGTTCTATGCGGTGAACGTAAATGTGATGTACAGTGCATACAAGATCTTTTAGACTTTTTTATACTGGCCATGCATCGGGCTGCCCAGGATGGGACATCCCTTTTATGAAGCATACTTCAACAGTGATAGAGAAGGACACAATTGGTTCCTGACCCAATTTGGGTGCAGCTAGACTATTCCTATAGCTGTGTGACATGTCTTGAGCTGTAAAGTATGACTTTGTTGTTGCTATGTGTTCTATTGTTTATTTCAGATTAGGCTTAGGGTCATGAGCTTCATGCTGTCTCCACTCCACTAATGTTAACAGGAAGAGACTAGGTCACAGGATTTAAACTGAAAAACATCCTTACAGTCTAGAAGGTTTTGAGGCTTTGCTTCCACATCTCATACATTTTCTTCTGTAGTTTCTACCTCTGAAAAAGTTACTTTTGAAGCCAAGCATATATAAAAAAAGCAACATTTAAAGTGAAATGATGGATAAATAGGAGGCATAAGCATTGCCTTCTAAAATAAGACAAACAATGCAGAGCAACATTCTGGTGTATTGCAAGAGCTATAAGTGGAGAGCCAGGGATCATGTCTGGTTTACTGAACAAGCATCGCCTAAGAATTTTATGGATATTATGAATCTTAGCCAAAATTGGTTGTTTGGGGAATTTTATAGATGTTGTAGGCATTAGACAAAGTTGGATGCTAGTCCATGGGCCTGACATTTCTGTATTACTGCATCCATACAGATGGTTGAGAATGCCTTCTCAAGTTGTGAACTTTTAAAAGAGGTCTATTATATGAGAGCATCGAGGACCCATCTCCATTCCTTTTGCTGCCTGAAATCAACAAACATTCTGGTCTGCTTCAATTTTTAATGTAGCATTTGGTCTTAAACCTCAGTTTTGTCATTAATAAGTGCATCTGTTCTATTATTGTTTATTGTAATTAGAAATGATGGTTTATATTTTACTGTTTTTACTAATGGTGTCCCAGGAGAAGAAAATTACCAAAAGTTGCTTTTATAGACATCTGATTCCTCCAGGAGCCTTCCATTTCAGTCTTTTTTGTTTGAAGAAAACCATGACTGAAAAGTCTACAGATTAAAAATTTTATGGAAAAAACTTTAGAAGGGGAAAATGCACAAAGACTTTTGAAACATAAAACGTTAGTTGTTTAACTTGCTTCATTTTAGTGAAGTCTTTCTCTCTCTCTCTTTGTCAGAAAAAATATTTTAGAATATTTGAAAAATGAAAATTTAAAAAGAAAAGGAACTTGGGGAAGTCTACTTCAGATTGTCATAAAACTAGAAAACTAAAACTAATGGAATTTACATAAGGTGTATCACGAGGGCACTTGCTGGTGACTTAGGAACCCAGCCTTTTTGAGGGAGACATTTCTTCCTTAAATTGTTTTGGGATTCATTCCTTACCCCTGCAGGCTGGCATGTGTTGCTTGACATACTGCTTTATCAGGGGATGCCGCATCAGTATTGGGTCCTTTGGTAGCTAAAATTATATTTTGTACTGGAAATTTCAGGTCTGAAAACAATTAACTTTTACACCCTGAAGATTAACTGCCAGATGTATGGTAGGGAGATCTAATTTTTTGTAAACTAACTATGCTTGCACTGAAGATTTTCTTGGTTTCTGCTGCTCCTTGGTAATTGGGACATCCAAGGAATGGACATTGGATAGATTTTCCTTTCCTTCATACCCCTCAATATTTAACTCAAGAAACATGGATAAATCCAAAAAATAATGGGGGGATAAAGTCCCAAAACTAGGGATACATTTTAAGTATTGTTTTTGTGTATTTGGAAATTTGCTAGACTAACAGAGTTTGCATTAGCATACATTTTCTGAGGGATACAAAGTCAGAAACATAAATGCCTGCCATTGACTATAGTTCTCAGCAGTTTGACAAAAAAAATCACAAATTTAATGAAGAGCAGGCGAGATATATTAGGCAAAATCCAAGGATATTGTTTGAAATCAGGGACAGTTGAAAGGTATGTTCCTTACCAAATTTGCAAATTGAGCAGTGACACAATATTGGATCATCTAGAAATTGGACATCAGGCCTCCAAATTTCCATTTCTTCTCCTGATGTTATTTACTCTTCTAAGCCCAGTGTGAAAACCCATGCTCTAAACACCTAGGGCAGATTTTTAAAACATTTTTAAAAATCAGACTTTTGAAAACTCATTGATATGAGTTATTACATCAATGATTGGTGACCTGATGAGTCAAACACAAGCTCCTGATGGGAGATATTGCTGATGTTTGTATTAAGAGAAGCATTTCTATATTGTTGATAGCAACTCATAAGTTTGCTGTACATATCAGATCTTCCTAAAATGATATAAACTTTAGGGGTCCTTTTCCTTGAGAATGCATTCTGGGCTTGGAGCCCAACCTTTTCCATGATGATATGAGCCCAGTTTTGGATGTACATGTAGACCGTTGTCATTTTGGTTCCTTTTACAGAAAATTTTTGAGCGTTAAAGGGCAGAACAGTGGATTGTGTGAAAGTGTTTTATCCTTCCATTCCCAAATGCCTTGGAAATGTTTCTATAAAATGTTGGCCCAGTGAAGAAAGGATTAGTCAAGCAAAAGTTTCTTGACCAGAAAAAAAGTTGCAAGTAGGGAAATTCAAGTTAAAGTGGCAGCAAGGATCTACAAAGCAAGAAAGGTCATTAGATTAAAAAAAAATCTCCTCTTCAATTCATCTTCCCAGGCACCTTAAGTGGAAGAGTTAATGTTTCATAGTTTAGTACTAGGCTATCTGCCCTGGGGCATTTGTAAGCCTAGCCATAGTGATGTGGCTTTCGCCACCCCATGAAATGGTACAAAAATGCACAGAATAGATTTAGAATACTGTGCCTCTGTCTAGTAGTGACACAATGAAGGTCCCCTTATATAATAGAATTAGTTTACTGTGACCCCTGGGGTAAACTTACGATCTCCCATCCACTCATCAAGATTTCTCTTGAAGAGAGTCAGTGAGGGGCTCTGCCTAACATGAACTGGGATCTTGTTCCAAAGCATGGGAAGCCTCTGGGTTATGAATCTATCCCTCCAGCATGTCCTATTCATACTTGTGCCGAGGTTTAAGTCTTTAGCTTTCGTGGTCCTGATGGATTTGGATTTTTTGAGGTGGAGCATGTCCATCAGATCCTGATTGGAAATGGCCTTGTACGTCAGGCAGAGATCACCTCTGAGCAGGCGGTATGCTACTGAATAGAGCTGGAGTTTCTTTAGTCTGGCAGAATAAGACATATGTTGGAGACCCTTGATCCTCTTGGTGAGGTACTTTTGTGGTCCTAAAACCAGGTTATCCTTTCCACCAGTTATTTATTGAAATAATTCTGTTTAAGGCTCACATTTATGTAATAACAAATGCTAAGTTTTTACTTGTTTGTTACCTATGCGACTAAGACTCCACATTCTACCACTTCTTTTGGCTGGGGGACAAGCTTGGAGACCACATTGACTAGTGGCTTTTTCAGTAGGAGTGCCAGCCTTCATGGCTGATGTTAAACAACCAATGTAGTATGCACAATCACCCAACGAGTAACCTAGCTAGCACTATATAAAAGTTCCAAGTAAAACAAAACACTGTATTGCAGCAGGAAGCACAGCACATAAAATATCCACCAGCACTTGTAGATGTTTGATATATCTTTAATAAAATACTTGCAAGTCGGTAAGCGCTTTCACCAAGTACACATTGGCTTCATCAGACCGTAATAATATTAAAACACACAACCACATGCTTTATAAAGTCATATGATCCATTAAAACAGTTCAAATTCACCAATAGAATGTTCTACTTCTTCCTTCATTTACATATATTAATTGCTTTCAGTTATTCTTTGTTAACGTCACTTCTTAAAGGAAAGTAGCATCATTTCAATACATATGTTGCATCAAAAATGTTGTGCTTCACTTACTAAACCAAACCAAACCAACTGGCCGTCCTACCTTGGTAATTTCCTTTTATCAAGTACAGGTTTTATTGAAACCATACCATTTAAACCCGATCCTTTATCAGCTCTCAGCTGAAGGATCCATGTAAGTTCAGCTTCACTAGTTCTATTTTCAATGTTGCCCATCCTAGGTCCTATCTGCACTATCTGTATAACCTTAAACTTAAATTGATGTACTCGATCACTGTCTACAGCATATCTAGCACGTGCATTCATGCTATTACCTACCCTAATGCTGTAAAAATGTTCCCTTACACCTTCTCTTAGTGTTCGATCAGTCTTTCCAACATAAAACTTTTTCAGCATTCACAGTGTGCCACATACACTAAATGCTTGGTAATACATTAATGTAAACGTTCTGTTAGAGTCTGGACGTATAAAGATGTTATCATTATCTACAAAAGCACAACAATTGCAGGGCCCACAAGGATACGTGCCATATTGTTGAATATTTGGTTGTCTGCCTTTATCTGGGTAGCATAGCATCATTTTTAACGATCTACAGTTTCTATATCGAAATATAGGATTCTCCCCCACCACCTTGTTAATCTTATCATCCATTCTCAACAAGTGCCAATTATTCTGAAACACTTGTTTAACCAGGTTAACATTGCTAGTATATGCCATCGAGACTAACTCTACCTTTAGAATCATACTGCTTCACATTCCTTCCTGTAGCTATAGCTAGGTCTTGAGTAGAAGAGAAATATGGTTTAGCTCGCCCATGCCTCATAGAATCAACTTCTGTCAAGATCAGATTCACTTCATTTTCCTTATAACCTCTGTGCATCAATGACTCTCTAAGTATATCACACCCACCCTTGTAATCCAGTTCAACATTATATAGTCTGGATACTCTCATACCTTACCCTTTAATTATGTTGTTAAATACCCTTTTACGGTGCATGCTTTTCCTGTGCAATATTGAGTTTCTATAACATTCTCGCCTGTACAGACTAGTAGTCAATTTGCCATCCAAACTCTTATTTATTAATACATCCAGAAATTCCATGGATTCGCATGACCATTTAATATGTGAATCTCAAAAATGTAGTAGATTCATGCAATTTCAGAACAAACTGTTGTAGGTCCTCTATGTTACCGCCCCACAACAAAAACATGTCTACAAAACAACGATAAAACAGAACATACTGTGAATATAGTTCCATCCTGCACACATCCTCCAACTCCCATTGTGCCATAACTGCATTTGCATAGCTATTCGCACAGCACGTCCCCATTGCTACGCTGTGCTTCTGTTTGTAGTAAAAATGATCAAATACAAATATATTGTTATTAAGCACAACATCCATGAAATCACAAATCAGTTCTATTAACTTGTGCCCATATTCACTTTGGTCATTTAGATATTTATGTAAGTATTCTACACCTTCCATATTAGGTATTATTGTAAACAATGATACCACATCCATAGTAACTAAAATATATTCATGTATTTGGTCATGCCTTTTCCACATACCCATACAGATCCTGTAAAAAATGTTTAGCATCACTCAACACAGTTTCCAATCTATCCAGAACCGGTCTAACATGTTTTTCAATAAAGACAGAAAAGGGTTCAGTTACCCAACCTTGTCCAGCCACTATAGGCCTAAATGGGGGTGTCCTAGAATTTTTATGCACCTTAGGTTGTCCCTGGAACATAGGTATGGTGCGTGATTCTGACTTTGTGATATTGTGCCAGCTCCATTGTAATCTGAAAATTTAACATATAATCATTCACCATATAATGCATATTTCTCATCAAATTTCCTATACACTTAATGTCTACCCTCTCATACATTTTCATCCCCCAACATATCATTGATAGAATTAAAAGTCTTTATCCATAACAACTATCATACCACCCTTGTCTGCTGGGCGTATGATTATAGAAGTGTCATTTCTTAGTGTATTAAGTGCTTCCTCTTCCTTCTTATTCATATTATAAAACTTTTTGCCATTCGGTTTGGTATCAAACAGCCTATATAAATCCTGTTCACAAACTTTACAGAAAGCTTCTAATAACGGATGATTCATAGGTATCATGCCACTCAATTTTTTAAAATCACATTCTTTAGAACTTACATCACTATTTTCATACATTAGTTTCAGCATTACGTTCCTTGCAAATATTCTCAAGTCAATGATAGAATCAGATACATTCGCTGCCTGTGCAGGAATAAAAGACATACCCATACCCAATACTCCAGTCTCAATATCAGTCAGTGTCCTGTTAGAAATATTCAGGACTAACGATTGTGCAGTTCCCACATTTTCTTGATGGTTGGGTAACCCATTGTTCCCATCTGGCCTTTTCTCTTGGTTCACCCACGACTCCTGGATCGACTCATGGACCTGTCTCTCCTGTCGAATGGGAAAAGGTGGTCTAGCAATCCCTTGCTGTATTGGGTTTGTCTGTGTGTGTAAGGGAACATTTATACAGCATTAGGGTAGGTAATAGCACAAATGCACTTGCTAGATATGCTGTAGATAGTGATTGAGTACATCAATTTACGTTTAAGGTTATACAGATAGTGCAGGTAGGACCTAGGATGGGCAACATTGAAAATAGAACTAGTGAAGCTGAACGTAAATGGATCCTTCGGCTGATAAAGGATTGGGTTTAAAATAGTATGGTTTCAATAAAACCTGTACTTGATAAAAGGAGATTAACAAGGTAGGATGGCCAGTCAGTTTGGTTTAATAAGTGAAGCACAATGTTTTTGATGCAACATATGTATTGAAACAATGCCATTTTCCTTTAAGAAGTGAAGTTAACAAAGAATAATTGAAAGCAATTAATATATGTATATATTATATATAATATGTAAATGAAGGAAGAAGTAGAATATGCTATTATTACGGTCTGATGAAGGCAATGTGTACTTGGTGAAAGTGCTTACCGACTTGCAAGTATTTTATTAAAGATATATCAAACATCTACGAGTGTTGGTGGATATTTTATGTGCTGTGCTTCCTGCTGCAATACAGTGTTTTGTTTTACTTGGAACTTTTATATATTAATAGCTGGTATACTCATTGGGTGATTGTGCATACTACATTTGTTCCTGTTTTTTGGTTACCCACAAGAGCATGGCAGAAGGGCATGGAATGCAACTGAGTGATTCATGCAACATTTCCGGTCAAGATGGAGTCAGATGTGTAAACGGCCTAGCAGGCCTGCTCCAAGTAGGCGACAATCCATTGCTTGAATATAATGGGAAACTAGCCTCTGAAGGTACTGTACCTGAATTTGAGTATGATAGACAATCTTTTTTCACAGAATTGAATCGTTTAGAGGATGACCTCTTTAAGTTGAAGAGACTGCAACATCAAAGGTACCATTTTGAAGCATGTCTCCATTTTAGAGTGGTACCGAGGGGCTTAAGGGTACTGAAAATGCCTACATATGGCATGTAATACCCAGAACTTTTTACTAAATGGCAAAATCTAAATTTGGAAACAAGTTTTGGGTACATGAGCTTGATGAATGAGTGTTTTTAAACCTGAAGAAGAGAACCTGATGGCCGCTATAAGTGAATAGCAGGAAGTATTGTATACTTCATTTCCATCTGAAATTGCTGATAAAGCCATCGGAGGGGTAGTTGATAATGTGTCACTGTATGAGAGAAGGCTAGTGAGCCAAAAGAAAAGACTTGATAGAGACCTCTCTAATTTTAAACAGGGATATATTTTTTCATGGCCCAATGAAGATTGTAGGGCTGTTCGAGAAGTATTACAAACGGACACTAGCAGGACACCATTGGAGAATGGTGCCCCAAGGCCTGGAACATTGGCTGCCACTGCGGAAGGGATGAATATCCAATTGTCTAGAGATGGTATAAGACATTCACCTGAGTCTGTGGGTGATATGGATGTACAAATACAATGTGGTCAGGGTAATAAAGAACATATAATGACTAAGCCCCATGATGTAGTTGTGCAAAGAAAAGAACAGAGAAACCCAATACAGCAAGGGTTTGCTAGACCACCTTTTCCCATTCAACAGAACAGAGACAGGTCCATGAGTCAATCAGGAGTCGATGGCGAACCAAAAGGAAAGGCCAGATGGGAACAATGGGTTACCCAACCATTAAGAAAATGTGGGAACCGCACAATCATTAGTCCTGAATATTTCTAACAGGACATTGACTGATACTGAGACTGGGGTATTGGGTATGGGTATGTCTTTTATTCCTGCACAGGCAGCGAATGTATCTGATTCTATCATTGACTTGAGAATATTTGCAAGGAACGTAATGCTAAAACTAATTTAAGTTCTAAAGAATGTGATTTTAAAAAATTGAGTAGCTTGGTACCTACAAATCATCCGATATTAGAAGCTTTCTGTAAAGTTTGTGAACAGGATTTATATAGGCTGTTTGATACCAAACCGACTGGCAAAAAGTTTTATAATATGAATAAGAAGGAAGAGGAAGCACTTAATGCACTAAGAAATGACACTTCTATAGTCATACACCCAGCAGACAAGGGTGGTATGATAGTTGTTAGAATTAAAATAAAAGTTTTTATCCATATCAATGATATGTTGGGGGATGAAAATGTATATGAGAGGGTAGACATTAAGTATATAGGAAATTTGATGAGAGATGTGCATTCTATGGTGAATGATTATATGTTAAATTTTCAGATCAACGTGGAGCTGGCACAATATCACAAAGTCGGAATCACCCACCATACCTATGTTCCAGGGACAACCTAAGGTGCATAAAAATTCTAGAACACCCCCATTTAGGCCTATAGTGGCTGGGCAAGGTTGGGTAACTGAACCCTTTTCTGTCTTTATTGAAAAACATGTTAGACCGGTTCTGGATAGATCGGAAACTGTGTTGAGTGATGCTAAACATTTTTTACAGGATCTGTATGGGTATGTGGAAAAGGCATGACCAAATATGTGAATATATTTTAGTTACTATGGATGTGGTATCATTGTTTACAGCAATACCTATTATGGAAGGAGTAGAATACTTGCGTAGATATCTAAATGACCAAAGTGAATATGGGCACAAGTTAATAGAACTGATTTGTGATTTCATGGATGTTGTGCTTAACAATATATTTGTATTTGATAATTGTTATTACAAACAGAAGGACGGCGTAGCAATGGGGAAGTGCTGTGTGAATAGCTATGCAAATGCAGTTATGGCACAATGGGAGTTGGAGGATGTGTGCAGGATGGAACTATATTCACAGTATGTTCTGTTTTATCGTTGTTTTGTAGACATGTTTTTGTTGTGGGGCGGTAACATAGAGGACCTACAACAGTTTGTTCTGAAATTGCATGAATCTACTACATTTTTGAGATTCACATATTAAATGGTCATGCGAATCCATGGAATTTCTGGATGTATTAATAAATAAGAGATTGGATGGCAAATTGACTACTAGTCTGTACAGGCGAGAATGTTATAGAAACTCAATATTGCACAGGAAAAGCATGCACCGTAAAAGGGTATTTAACAACATAATAAAAGGGTAAGGTATGAGAGTATCCAGACTATATAATGTTGAACTGGATTACAAGGGTGGGTGTGATATACTTAGAGAGTCATTGATGCACAGAGGTTATAAGGAAAATGAAGTGAATCTGATCTTGACAGAAGTTGATTCTATGAGGCATGGGCGAGCTAAACCATATTTCTCTTCTACTCAAGACCTAGCTATAGCTACAGGAAGGAATGTGAAGCAGTATGATTCTAAAGGTAGAGTTAGTCTCGATGGCATATACTAGCAATGTTAACCTGGTTAAACAAGTGTTTCAGAATAATTGGCACTTGTTGAGAATGGATGATAAGATTAGCAAGGTGGTGGGGGAGAATCCTATATTTCGATATAGAAACTGTAGATCGTTAAAAATGATGCTATGCTACCCAGATAAAGGCAGACAACCAAATATTCAACAATATGGCACGTATCCTTGTGGGCCCTGCAATTGTTGTGCTTTTGTAGATAATGATAACATATTTATACGTCCAGACTCTAACAGAACGTTTACATTAATGTGTTACCAAGCATTTAGTGTATGTGGCACACTGAGAATGTGTAAAAAGTTTTATGTTGGAAAGACTGATCAAACACTAACAGAACATGTAAGGGAACATTTGTACAGCATTAGGGTAGGTAATAGCATGAATGCACGTGCTAGATATGCTGTAGACAGTGATTGAGTACATCAGTTTAAGGTTATACAGATAGTACAGGTAGGACCTAGGATGGGCAACATTGAACATAGAATTAGTGAATCTGATCTTAAATGGATCCTTCGGCTGAGAGCTGATAAAGGATTGGGTTTAAATAGTATGGTTTCAATAAAACCCGTACTTGATAAAAGGAGATTACCAAAGTAGGACGGCCAGTTGGTTTGGTTTAGTAAGTGAAGCACAACATTTTTGATGCAACATATGTATTGAAACGATGCTATTTTCCTTTAAGAAGTGAAGTTAACAAAGAATAATTGAAAGCAATTAATATATGTAAATGAAGGAAGAAGTAGAACATTCTATTGGTGAATTTGAACTGTTTTAATGGATCATATGACTTTATAAAGCATGTGGTTGTGTGTTTTAATATTATTACGGTCTGATGAAGCCAATGTGTACTTGGTGAAAGCGCTTGCCGACTTGCAAGTATTTTATTAAAGCTATATCGAACATCTCTGAGTGCTGGTGGATATTTTATGTGCTGTGCTTCCTGCTGCAATACATGGTTTTGTTTTACTTGGATGTTAAACAACCATGCAATTTGGTTTTGGATCTTTGCTGAGTTTAGTAAAATCCCACTGTTTGGCATTTGTGTGTGGTAACAGGAATAAGTTGACTTATTTTGACATTTGCTGTGAAATAGCAAAAAATAGATCCTTGCATAATTGATGAAGGTTTCATCCCTTCAGCCAATAGATAAGGCACTTCCTTTGCACCTTATGCTTTACTTTATTTGGAGGAGTTGCTTCGGGCCATGTCCTTAAGTAAGGGAAGTTAGAAGCAAGGATTATCCATAAATAATGGAGGCAAACCCTGTCATGTTGTAGTCTTCTTTTTGAAAGAATGGCTTAATGCCTGGTGAAGTACAGCACACATCCAACAGCATGTGGTGCATCCCTTCTTATTTGCACTGTCATTCCCATACTAGACTTGTGTTTCCCTTGGTATAGTCTAGACTGATCATAACAGTAGCCTCTTACGTCAGCAAATCTCATATTGGAGTTCTCAGTGTCAAGGCTTCATCTCCTTCTGCCTCTTTGGCACACATTTTAAACTAGTCAGCCCTGAATGAAAAAACCTTAAGTGAGCCTAGACCAAAGTTTGTGGGTTGGACTGGAGAGTTTGGGTACTGATCCATTTCATTACAGGTGGTAGAGTTGCATGTGGGGGAATTCCCTCATTAGGGATTATAGCAGACCATATTTGCCTGTTTTCATTGAGCTTTGCTTTTGACATGCATGTCATCATAAGTAGCTTTATCATCTGCTTGACACCCCCACATGCACCACTTACATGTTTTTGCAAGCATCTTCAGAGTCTTGCCCTTAGAGCACATGCAGAGTGATGTTTCCTGTTTATACTGTTTGTAGATAACACTTTTTGAAGGTTACAGCAGATATTAGTCCCATATGCAGGCAAAGCTATGGAGGCATTCCCTTCCTCGGATTCCTTTTGAGGCTGACATTCCCTGGAGATGAGTTACAAATTTATTTGGGCCTAACTGTACTCTCCCCCGCCTTACCTCACAGATTCAGTGCCAAGGCACCCTTTCTTTTCTGCTTTTGCCCATTGAAAATGTTCACTTCCACATCCAATAGCATGTAATAATAATTTGTCCAGGCATTTCATGACTGATCCTTGATAGCCCCAATGCTGCCCCTCCTGCTAGGTGGAGCTTGGTCATCACTGTCTCCATCAGGGAAAGAGGCCTGTGCAGAGGAAAGGGTGATAAGAACATCTACATCCCTACCATGTCTGGATTTGTAGTCTTCAACTATGGATTGCATCTTTCCAGAATCCGTTCCCACCATCTGCAAGCAGTGCTTTGGGGACTTGTCTTTACAATGCTCAGTCTTCTTGGAAGACCTGTCCTAATTCCTAGCATGTGGTGTTCCTGCTGATGCTCTGCTTGATCTACTATATTTTCCAGAGGATACTCTTCCTTGAGCAGAGGGCACATTGCTATAATTGAACACTTGAACTTGTCTAATGTCATCCATGATGGAAGACAACCTTGATGCCCACATGAATTATTTACTGTTTTATCATCTGAGTTTCTTTTTCTTAGTTAAGCTGCCCGTCATCTTGACATGTTTTTATTGTCAAAAGGAGATGCTTATCAGGTTGATGGATCACACACTCTATACCATGCTTACTTGCTTTTCCAGGAGATGGAAACGTATCCATGTGTACTGTGATGCCCATGCACTGGCCCAGTAATCAAAGAGCCTCAATACTCACCACTAGCACCAGTGAGGGGCATGCACATTGGGGGATAACAAGTACACAAACAGTAAAGTACAGTTTCCCTAAAGAGCACACAGAGATCACAGGCAGTCTGGGGCTGGTTTCTCCCTTTCTCTCCAGATCCCCAATAAGACTCCCCACTGGCACAGCTATAGGGTCCAGATCTCAGCCTAGTGGTCAAGCTAAAACCTCCAGCACCCTCTCTGTCCAACCAGTGCTTCATGTCCCTACCCAAGTACCTGACACACACACACTTTAAGATTTGATTTATATATAGACACACAGACGCTCCTGGGAGAAGGCTGGCACAGGTTCTCCAGCTATGCCCCCTTTCTGCCCAGACTATAAGATAGTACTAACTGCCACCATCCATTATTATCAGCTACTATAAGGCCCTTCCCAAAGGGTGACCAATTTCACTGTGTAATATTACTGTTATCCAAATAGTAAGTGTGCCGAACAGCAAGACTATTGGAGTGGCTTGGACAGTATCACCAAATGCATGCAATGCACTCTTAAGAGCTTAAATTATCTCTACATAAAACAGCCACAGTTGAAAGGTTTAAAAATATTTAATAATAAATAATAAAAACACAAGACGATACTCCTCAATTCAACACACTGCTAATCAAGGGTTCAGAAATCACATGAACTTTAAAACGATATTGTAGGTTAATCTGACATAAATATAGAAAACAGCTGGACTAATCTGGCTAAATTCCAATTTCACTCTAAGAGAAATACTAAGTTCTAAATAACTTTACTTACAGAGCAAAGCAAGTGCCTGGGAGTTGTTGTCAGATCTAGATCAAGACACAAAATGCTCAATCTTTCTCTCTGAGAAAGTCTTAAATTGATAATACCCAGTACTGCTGAGTCATTTCACATTATATCATTTTTATTACTTCTCATTTAGTTCCCAGGCTAAGAGAAGCTCAAAATTTACATTTCTTTGTAAGTTGCACCTGGCCAGGAAGCCACAGCAATAAGACACTTTTACATGCAAAATATGGTAATTATCTCTGTCTTAACAACAATAGAAATAATTTGCTGGTCCAGCTGTCCTGTCTCCAAGCTTGAGATCAAACACAGTTGTAATTCTTTACTTAACAGCTTTCTTCCAGCAGGATGCACTGTGGTTACATTTTTTGAAGTTCAGCCTATAACACAGTTTTCTTACATTTAGTTTTCTTATACTTGTAAAAACAAACCTGTGGATTATATTAATATTTACAATGACATAGAATTATCTACAAAATTCTATCTAGCTAGGCTGGCAGCCTTCACATGTACCTTCAGCATTGTGATGCCCCTTCTGCTGATCATCTTTTTTCTAATGGTTGGGTCCTGTGGTGAGTCAAGCCCAATCTCCCTCTTACCAAACTCTAGCAGGGTCTGAGACTAAAAGAGGGGCTTCTCAGTTCCTGGGGAAGGGGCTTCCTTTGTGGCAGTGGCTGTCAGTGAGAACTGCCTAGGATTTGCCTCTAAGTGCCTCCCCCTACCCCTTAGGTGTTCTACTTCTGGCAGGGCTGGAAGCACTTTACACTTAGAACCAGACCTCTCCTGATACTGCCTCACCAGGAGGACCCCATTCCTATGTCTAAGAGCATCTTTCCATTCAGGGCCCTCCTTGGAACTGGCTGGTACCCTGGTGTTATAGTGTTTTGCTGGTTCCAGTTAATCATTTTTTTCTACTCTGCCTCATCCTCATGCTTATCAGGAGTTGGACTCTGCATTGAGAGTAGGAGAGCCTTACAGTTATCTTCTTCTTGTCACTGTGCATTGCATCCCAATGTTGGAGAGTCTTCCCTGATCTGCTTGGTGGAAGGTCAGTGAAGTTTATCAGTGGCTTAGGAAAATGCTCGTCCCTCATGATCACTACCTACAAGGGATCTTTATGAAGAATTGGACTTTGCAGTGTGATTTCATTTTGTTGCCTACTTTCTCCTATTCTGGCACAAGGGTGGGCTTAAATCTGACTGCACAGTGGAGTCCTAGCATGGTCTTTGGGGGGACCTTTAATGTTTTCCTGTGGGACATTGTTTCAGTAACTAAATTGGTAGTGTACACACCTTTTGTACTGGAAGACTTGTAGGTTGTGGGTTCTATTCCCACCCCAGGTGATTGGATTCATTTTCCACTACTGACACTGCAGTGCAGCATTATGGGATGCTGCACCTATGAGTGTGCCATCCTTTGGATAGGGCATGAAGCCAAAGTCCCATTTGTTTGACTTTGTAGGTGTGAAAGATCCCATGGCACTTATTTAAAAAAGTAGTGAAGTGTCTTGGCAAAATTTCCCATTATATACATATAATCTTGGGTCTCCCCTGAAAAGAAGCCTCTGGGCTAGTGGAACCATTCAGTCCTTTGTGGGACATGTTAGCACCCTGGATTCTGTCCTCAATCTAGTGCTCTGGCAGAGGCATTTCATGTCAGACTGGCAGCTTTTTCTGTCAGAATAGGTTTTCTTGAATTGTTCCTAACCACCTTCTCCCCATCATGGACAATATTTATGGACATTCCATACCCTAGACATTTGGGATGGACCCTCAAAGGGAGGTTTTCTGTCATGAGATAGTGTTCTTTATGCAGTGGGTGTAGTCCTCTGGGAGGTAAATACTAGGTACATGCCTAATTCTGGCTTTAGAGCTCTAGTAGTGATGTAGACTACTGGCTAAAACTCAGCTCTAACAGGCCCCTGGGTGGTTCCTTGCTTGTGAGTCTATGAGTATGTGTTACTTTTTTTAACTTGGTAGTAAATCTAGAGCCAGTGTATTAAAAATAAATTGACAGCCTACCATGGAAATTATAAAAACAGTGCTTTATAGGGGTCTAAGCCCCCACCCCATTATATACACTTATTAATTTCATGTATACAAACTCGGAGATTGTGCAGTATAGCAGGTAAGGAGAAATCATTACTAACACTGTCCATGGTCATATATAAATACTCCCACTGAAAAACCTTTGCAGATCACCTCTAAAACATATAACAAAGCTCACAGTCAAAACTCCCTTAAACTCTCAACCCTCAGAACAGTGCAGCTACACTGTAATATTCTGACTGAAATCACTGTTGCAGTATTTCAAACAAGTGGGTTATCACTACTGACATTCTTCCAGAGTACCAAAGCTTAACCTTCCATAGCTCATACATCCGACATGTGACCTTAGCTCATAAGCAGAGGGGTATACAGGTAGACATATGAATGAACATCCTCAGACTATCTCACTGTCAGCCGGAATGTAGGCCACATATCCATCAGATTAATAGTTGTTGGTATAATAGCTTTTTTAAAGACTGACAGGTGTCCCATTGGGAAACCCTCCTTTGTTTACCTATCTTGTTTTGCTATATCTGTATTAGATGTCAGCTAGGAGGGGTTAAATGCAAGTGCAGTAGGCAAATCTTTTACATGTATTTGCATACCTAGTACACAGAACACAACAACAAGGCCTGTTCCATATGTCAATTCTTTGTCCCATAGACTTTGTGATCCCTTCTGTCTTCCCTTGACACTTTCTTGGAGACCCAAAGTCTGAAGCTTTTGTCCCACTCCAAGATAGTGGGTTCCACTTCCCCAGACATACCTTGACTCCTCAAGAAAAAAATTAAAAGGCCTAGGCCAGATTACTCCGTCTACCTTTTCTGACTCTGATACACCTACTGAGATTCCAGAACCCATGGGATGTCTAACTCCATCTCTGATGCCTCTACCAAGACCCCACCAGTGGCCAGAATGGCATCAGAGGGTTTTACAACTGAGGAAATGGTTCCCATAGAGAAAGGTGACCCACAGATCATAATTTCAGAGGGCTCAAAGGCATCTCACATATTCTAATTAGGAAACAAATCCCTGGTAAGTTAATACAGGTATATCAGGAGTCTGAACCACCCAATTTGATGCAGGTGTACATTACACCAAAAAGAAATGACAGAAAATGAGAATGTCTCTTCTCCCCATCTAGGAAGACAGAATAGATGGAATTTTCTCAAGGCTATTATGGCCCTAAAGTTTCATTCATTTTCTGCCCACCCTCATCCTCTTACCACGCCTCAAAAATTACTGTGGATTCATCTTCTTCTGAAGAGATATATGCCTCTGACTCTGAACATTCTTTGCCATACTCCTCTCAAATACACTCCCCTGGCCAAATCCATTATGATGATCATTAAGGCAATTATAAACATGATGAAACATTTTGAGTGAGAGTCTGGACATATTGCAGAGGTCCAGAAAAGATACTACAACCTCTTAGAAATGGGCATTCCATCCTCTTCACCTGTGCCTCCATTTCTGCAGGCTTTCTTGGATGCTTTCCAGTCTTCCTCTGCTACCCCTAATTTGCAGTCTCCTGCCTGCAAAAGACCAACCAGATATTATAAAGTTCCTGATGTACTTAAGTTCTACAAGAACAAGAATCATGTAGCAGACCCCTCTACAGTATCTCTCTCTCTTCTGATAAACCTTCAAAACCTCTTCCTAATGCTCTTCCTTCAGAAAAAGATAGTAGGGAAATGAATGGGTATGGAAAAAGGTTTATACCTCTTCTAGACTAGTATTCAGGGCTATTAATTATCAAAACCAAATGCCTGCTATCCATACTCAACTTAAACAAGTTAATAGTGGACTGAAAGGGTCAGATTCCAAACATCAAATGTTGTCCTTACTTAATCAGGCTATTCCAGTTAGCTCAACATAGTATAAAGTGTAGCTATGATGCTGTAGAAGCCTCTTGTGGAGCAGCTGCTACTGACTTCATCATTGGCAGGTATGCATGGCTGTGCAACCAACCCATACCAGAAGACTTCAAAGCCAAACTTATTAAGTCTCCTTCAAACAAGGAGGTTTTGTTCGGTTCACAAGCTGCCAACTTACTTAATGCTCTACAACAGCAAGGCAAGACACTGAAGGACTGCATGTAGTTTCAGTTAACCCCTGTGCCTAGATTACAGAGGAATTACACAGCCAAGCCAACTTCTTTTGTTAGTGTTAGATGGGACTCCAGAGCATCCAAAAACACAAGACGGCTCACAGAAAGAGATTCTCAGAGAAATCACAAAGGGACGCCATATCTTGGAGGCCTCCCTTCAGAGAAAAATCTCTGTGACTAAAAATCAAAATCAACATCCCCCAACCCCTTGCCCCTGCCGTACACCTCTCCAAAAGACTTACTAAATCTCAGGCTGGGAAAAGATCAATACAGACCACTGGCTGCTTTCCATTATAAAAGGTTATGCCATAGCCTAGAAAGAACTTACCTCTCTGAATGGAATAACCCCCTCCCCAAACTCAAGTCCATCTTATACCAACCATACTCCAAGAATTGCAGGCAGAAGGCACTATAAATATAGTGCCTGTGTAATTCATAGGAAGGGTGTTTTACTCCAGACTCTTCCTAGTTCCAAGAAAAGATGGGCAATGGAGACCCATACTGGATCTCTGTCTCTGCTAAACACTCTCATAAAAGTGTTAACCTTCAAAATGCTCAATACACACACTGCTGTCTTTTATACTTTATCAAGCATAAATAGTAACCCTGGATCTAAAGAATGCCTACATCCATATACCAATTCACCACTCTTGCAGGAGATTCCTCAGGTTCTGTATTGGCTTATCTTATTTTCAGTTTACTGCTTTACCTTTTGTGTTTTCCACAGCAACAGGAGTTTTCACAAAGTGTCTAGCACCTGTGATAGCATTCTGCTGAATTCAGATAATTCAGATTTTTCCCTATTTAGGCAATCTGCTAATCCAGGCTATCTCACCACAGTTATTGCTACATATCCAGTTCATCAGCTTCCTCTTCCAGTTGGGATTCACTGTCAACTACAAAAAAAATTCTCCCTTCAGCTCACCTGGGCCCTAGTGTTCCAGGGCTGCAGACTGGACAGCAGAGAGATGGAAACGTATTTGCCTCAGCAAAATCTTACAGTTTATTTTTGCAGCCTTTTATGTCTTGACCAATGTTCAACCAGGGAAATCCTAAGAGCACTGGGATTCATCATGGTAGCTACTATCCCAGTACTCCCTGTAGCCAGACTGCATATGAGGAAAATTCAGTGGCACTTAAAAAAACAGTTTGGTCCAAACCTCTCAACTGTACTGAATTCCTTGGTATTTACCGGTTTTGAGGTCCAAATAATGGGGTGGCATAAGTTCCAGAGTTGTCCCCTTAATTCCTGAATTTCTCAGCTTTTTTTGAATTTTTTTCAGCCTTTTTTTTTTTTTTTTTTGCTGACACCATCACGTGCAGAGGCATGAGTGATGAAGCTAGCGTCATGACCAGCCTGTCAGAATTCATCTGAGGGCTGAGTTGGAGTGTGTTTGTTTATATACTCGCACATGTGTACACTTCACAAACACATGAGTCACGTCTCGCATGCTGGCTGCTGTAGTTCTCCAAATCCAGAATCAAATCCCAGCGTGAAGTCTCAGAGTCTGTCAGATGCACAGTGTTTTGTTTTAAATTAAAATAATCCAGGCTCCAGCTAATATTTATTTAGTTTAGAACTTAGGCAAGCAGGAAGCAACCCTGTCCCCAAGCAGCAGAGCAGTCTCGTTGGACCCGGAGCTGTGCAGTGGTCAATAGCTGGTCATCATGAAAAAATATATTTCTGCTGCTTCTTCCCAAAGCTCCTCCTCCACCTTCAGCAGGTAAAATAAAGACATAAAGAAAATAAATTGTTTTGAGTCATAGACTCATAATACAAACTTATTACGAATTGTGTGTTGCAGTTGTTGCACTCATGCAGATATTCCTGCATTCCAGCTATTGTGTTAAACCTGTAGCTGTATTACAAGACTGATTGATTATTTTGGTTTAGTTTGCTGGCTTTGCTCGCTCTGACAAGTGTATGTGTAGTCTGAACCAGGGAAGGATGGCTCCAGGTAGTGTAGTAAAAGGAAAACTGTTGCAGCCAAGCACTTGACAGTCATCTAGTTGTCATGGAAAAAGGGTAAAAAAAAGCAAATTAGCAGAATATCAGTGCTTGAATGTTTGACTTCTGTATTAGAGGCTGTCACATTCCAGAAAACAACCAAACAACAATGTTCTTATTAAATGAAAACATCACTCTTGTATTCCATTAAACAAAAAAATCATAGTACCAAAAATGGGAATGGTTAATGAGATTGTGAAACAGTACAATTCTTAAGAATTTAAATACGTGCCTCATAGTGTATTTCACAGAATGATACCAGTATGTAGTAAGCACAGCCTAAAAATTTGTAGGCATGAAATGTGATTTATGTTTGATTGGAAGTGGAATGTAAATTATTTTAATTGGCATTTGCACGAAAGTCTTGTAGATTACTAAACAGCAATCATAAATAAATTTAACTAGACTGCTAAGCAATTGTTACCAAATTTCATGTTATTTTGGTTTCTGATCAAAGGCAGCATTCAACATATCTCATGATAAAAGTACTAAGAGATGGAACATGCTATTTTGAACTGTGATGGATGCTGTTTAAATAAATATTTATTCAGTAAAGGAATACACTGCAACTATAAAACAAAAACACTTACTGGAAACTGCATCCACAGCTAAAACCCAAAATTTATTAACTTGTAAAAACACAGTCAGGATAAAGCGCTTTTCGTTTGATCGGTGATCAAACTTCTTCAGATAAAAACATTCAGTCTCACTACTGCTTAAATAGGTCAGAAGATGTATGGTTACATTCATTACCATAATTAATTAACCTTAGTTAATCCTTAAAGACATAGAATTGCTAAAACCTAAACAATGCCTATGTAAGAATATATTCAAAATACAACTAATAAATTTCATTAAGTAGATTAACATTTTCAGAAAAGAGTTGTAACATCTTTGTTAACCTAGATAACATTAATTAGATATACTTGGCCAGTATGACACCATATTTATTTTTAGTTACTGCTAATAGTTGTAATCATTGCAACATTTCTATATATTTTAAGTGTCAGTGAGCCAAAAGTAAATGTTGTGCATTTTATTTGTAATAAACTAGAATGACAGCAATGGATGTCTTATTCTTTACTGCAGCTTGGTTCAGATAGGGGTACAGATAACACTATGGAAAGAAATAAGTAAATAACATAGCACATTTCTTTAAAGAACATGAACAGCTCATAACTGACAGCAGTGTAAATACATACAAAGGGAATACATTAGTGTGCTAAGCAAAAAATCCAGGCTGTCGCATTATAAACTATTCACTGGAGTAAACAATACAGAAAAATAGCATGGTTACTTTAACTGAACTAGAGGTGGAAGAGAAGAAAGGAAGTTATAAGGCAGGTATACAAGATACTTGCAGCATTTGTAGTACAGGGTACGAAAGGAAAATTGAAGAAGAGGCAAATATAGGTAAACAGAATATCCAGGAAAAATATTTGCATGGAATTTTCCAAAGAGACATAAGTTTTTTGTTTAATTTAACAAGACGTAACAAGCCAAATAAAGGAGTACTATAGCAATAACCCACGCCTGGGTGTGGGTAATGCTGGATTTACCCACGGTTGGCGTGGTTTGGTCGAGGCAAAGCCGAGGACCAAACAAAGCCAACCATGGGTAAATACAGCATTACCCACACCAGAAGTGGTTATTACTATTATCTATGACATTATTTAAGAAAAGAAACTATTACTTTTCTTAAATAATGGCATAGTATAATGCCTGTTTACTGCCCTTCCGCAGATGTCTGGCATCCGCGGCAGTTCTGATGTACTGCGCGCCTGCACAGTACATCAGAGCTGTGGGCAAAAGCAACGGAGAAAGCAAGATCTCCGTTGCTTTTTTTTTTACTGTTTCGCTATGTTAAATGGGTTTAACATAGCGAGACAGCTTTAAAATAAGCAACGGAGATGTCCGTTGCTTATTTTAAAACTGTCTCGCTATGTTAAACCCATTTAACATAGCTGAAAAAGCAACGGAGATCTTGCTTTCTCCGTTGCTTTTTTTTTAAAACCTGTCTCACTATGTTAAATGGGTTTAGCATAGCGAGACAGCTTTAAAATAAGCAACAGAGATCTCCGTTGCTTATTTTAAAGCTGTCTCGCTATGTTAAACCCATTTAACATAGCGAGACAGTGTTTTAAAAGTAGAGTTATACTAATGGAAAAAAGTCCGGGCAACCGGACCTTTTTCCATTAGTATAACTTGATTTACAATGTGCACGCTGGCCAATCAGCGTGCACGTTTGGGGGGGGGTCATGGTATAATATTTAATACTACATAATGTCAGCTGAGCAGCAAGTGACACAACACAATTTTGAAAAAAAAATGTATTTTGCTTTTATCCACACAACTGCTAACTTTGGTTATTCATAAAGTCCAATACTATATGGAAATGTACAGACTTAGGGGAACCAGGTTGAAAGACTTATCAACTGTGTCTTAAGAGAGAGAAATAGTGAGAAAGAATATGGGAAAAAGTAAGTTACAACTTTAAAACAGTGACAGATCATCACTGAGTTAAGACTGTGTTTACCTCACAGTCACAAGGTACAGATTTTGATTCTTACCTTAGGTTACTGGTTAGCCATTGTATTTTGTGATTGTGTGCTTTAGTTGTGTGCATATGTTATAGGTCTTACTTGGCTGTTGTTGCTTGTGTTGCATTTCACCTGAGCATATTTGCATCTGGAGCTGCAATATGCATGTTTGCAGCACAAATCTTGTTTGCCATTTGAATATTATTCTGTTTTGTAGCACGTCTTCCTTGCATTTTTATTGACTTATTGTCTGTTTCTGTCGTTACCCAGACAGTGTGAGACACACTACCTCTGACTTTTAATTGTGATTCAAATCTATATAAATCACTGAGGGAAAGGATCCCTTGGGGAAATGTCTCATTTTTGATGCTTGTGCATACTTGAAACTATTGAAGGGAATTAAGCTTTTGGCTTTTTTCTATGGGTCAATTTCTCATAAAACTGTAGCTTTCTGGCAAATCACTGGCAATGGAACTGGCAGAACTTTGAGGACTGAAGTCCAAAAATAATGGCAGGCAGGCAAACATTGCATCTGATCTTCAGACTTCATTCCTCAGAAAATTCATGCTATGCAAAATCTGTTATTCTGTCAACAGTCTAAGTTTGGAACAGCGGTATTTTAAACAGTGTCACTATCTGTGTGCCTTTGTTTGGTCCCCATTATTTGTGGCTTTGTCCAGATTTCTTGCTGTAAGAGATTGAGAGGTATGGCCTGGCCATAACACCTGCAGTCATATAAGTAAATAGTTAAGTCTATGGAGCTGTATTTGTACCTTCTGCTGATTTTAATTTCAGTACCCATTAGAGACTTTTGATGCAAAGCATAATTTTGTATTTTGCATATCTCACAGACTAAAAAAAAACAAAAAAACGAAACCAAATTACTGGTGATGGCACGAGGAATGAAACAATAACCAAACTTCTTTAGCGTATACTTTATTTTCACTGCTTTCATCTTACAACTTCTTCAGAACTAAAAACAGCACTTAAAAACTTCCATACTTATATATACATACTCATTAACATTTCATTACATCACACCATTAACCAATTTCCATTTAAAGTGCCACAGTAAAATTTTAAATCTTAAGCTTATATACAATGTCCTATATTTCAAGAAAAAAAACATTTGATATTAATCATTTCATTCAGTCCTGGTGTTTTATCTGCCTGAAGTTGTATCTGCCACCAGGTTTCTCTTTCTTCTAAAAAAATTCTTAAAATCAGCTTCCCTTGCATCTAACTTAACCATTTCTAAGACTGAAAAAAGAAATGTTTTATATGTCCTGCAGTCAACTGTGTGCTTATATAAAGTGCTTTTACATCTCTAGTTTTGATATTATAATGATCTAGT
Source organism: Protopterus annectens (assembly GCF_019279795.1). Lineage (NCBI taxonomy): Eukaryota > Metazoa > Chordata > Ceratodontiformes > Protopteridae > Protopterus > Protopterus annectens. The sequence continues at coordinate 603,602,466 of NC_056751.1, forward strand.
AGTCATTCCTACATAAAAACTAGAACATCCACTGCACAAACATATACCACCCCTTTTGTTTTACAGGTGGCACGTCCTGGTACTTTTATAGTGCTGGGATAGCTTAATATATTTATATTTATAGTAAAAGATATGAGAGATACCCCCTATATTAAAGGCATCATTTAGAACTAATGTAACAACGGGGGGGGGGGGTAAACAACATCGTAGAGTCACTTGTTATTTGGAATTGTCAGTAGATAGTAAATAAATTAGGACAATAATAAAAAATAACTGGAATATTTTAGAAGGGAATAAAGACTTGTTTGAGGTTGTAGGTAGTAAACCCAGTTTTGTTTATATTAATAATTATAATTTGAAAAAATTGTTTAAAAGGGATTACACTAAGTACACACCAAATATCCTGTACACACAGAAAAAGCAAGGTATGTACAAATCTGGATGGGGCAGGTACTGCAGATATATATTAGAAGGTCCATTTATTACTATATTAAGCTATCCCAGCACTATTAAAGTACCAAGACATGCCACCTGTAAAACAAAAGGGGTGGTATATGTTTGTTTGTGCAGTGGGTGTTCTAGTTTTTATGTAGGAATGACTACTAGATCATTACATGAAAGGGTGAGAGAGCATTATTATAATATCAAAGTTAGAGATAAAAAAACACTTTATGTAGGCACACAGTCAGGTGCAGGACATATAAAAAATGTATTTTTTTCAGTCTTAGAAATAGTTACGTTAGATGCAAGGGGAACTGATTTTAACAATTTTTTAGAACAAAGAGAAACCTGTTGGCAGATACAACTTCAGGCAGATAAAACACCAGGACCGAATGAAGTTATTAATATCAAATGTTTTTGAAATATAGGAAATTGTATGTAAATAAATAATGTTTTTTATAGGCTTAAGATTTAAAATTTTACTGTGGCACTTTAAATGGAAATTGGTTAATGGTGTGATGTAATGAATTGTTAATGAGGATGTATATATAAGTATGGAAGTTTTTAAGTGCTGTTTTTAGTTGTGAAGAAGTAAGATGAAAGTGGTGAAAATAAAGTATACGCTAAAGAAGTTTGGTTATTGTTTCATTCCTCGTGCTATCACCAGTATTTTGGTTTTGTTTGTGGTTATTATACTGGCTGAAGTGTTCCTATATCTCATAGATTACAACGGGGTGCTGGGTGGCGATTAATAGCGTAGCATAATGAATAAGAAACTGCAGTGTAATGTTAGCTTTTAAGATGACTTTTGAAACTGTATTATTACATAGAACTAAGAAAATGTAATGTTTCTTATGAGGCAGGCACCCCACCCTACAAGTTGTTATAAGTATATTCATGGAAAATAATATTGAATTATGTTAAGTAATCAAAAGAACTTTTTTTGCAAGTATAAAGTACAAAATTTTAACCATCCAGTGAGATGATAGTAATTGTTTCATATTATGTGTATGCTGTGGTTGCTAATAATATAATATTGCACCTGTGTTATGATACTGTGTAATGTTAGTTTGTGTATGTGTTGTGCTCCTTTACCCAGTGTAGGGCTTGCTGTCCTAAAAGTATATAGTTAATAGTCCTAAGGTACTTTGTCTTGTGAAATGTACATTTCTTGGAAGATTGAGGACTGCAGTACGTTAGTAAGCAAAGTAATGACGGATGCTTTTAGTGTCAGGCTCAGACTTCATATGCTTCAGAAAATGTTTTAAAATGCAAAGTGTATTACTGCATCAACTTCATAAAGGCAATATTTATTAAACTAAACTATCCCCTTGGCTTTTGGGCTCCACACACCCCACCCCTTACATTTTTGACTTTATCACTAACTGCTGACTGTTGTGCTGACAGGTAGAGATACGTTGTCTGCATTTGTTTTTGTTCTTGAAAGCAATTCACCTAGCCTCAAATCTGTGCAATTACAGAGAGAGTTATCTCTGCAGGCTAGCTGGAGGAGTGGTGGGGAATGATGGCAGGCCTGGGTCCTAAAAAGACCTGTGCTGTGCTGCTTCAATTAGTCTTGGCTCCCTCCTGCACTCAGTTCTTTAAAAATTGGACAAAGGTGTTAAATCACAACAGAGAACTTTGTGACAGGTTTACAGATCCCATAAGTAGTAGCATATGGGAAGAGGCATTCACAGATGTTGAGCTTTGAGAACACAAGCATCTTAGCTTGGAAAACATGTTATACATTGTACATGTTTGCTAAAGATCTGAAAAGCAGCAGTTAAAGATTCACTAGCTACTGTCTGTGTTCTATTTTTTTAACTGGGTAGGTTGTCTGGATGTGTACAGTCCATAATATGTGTTCAGAAATGAAAACACATAAATCACATCTTCAGGTTAATTTTGGATTGTATGCACACTGTAGAGTAACCATGTTCTGCTTTTTACAAAGTACATACACTATCACATGGGCCAGTTTCTGTAATGTGTAGACATTATATAGTTAAAGTAGAACAGGTGGTGATGGTATGGTACATGTCTTGTGTTTGTATGTTAGCTGTCCCTGCTTCTGTAATCTAATTCAGGGTTCTCCGTTGTGTTTCTGTGTCCCACCATGACATCTCACACCGTCAAGCATAAACAGCTGCCTTTCTTTATTATGAAGAACATGTGAATTATAAATCATGCTTGTAAATGCTGTGCTAGGGTATGTGTGTACTTCTTTGGTGTGCTTGTCTGAGTGACTAGCTGTGCTCATCATAAAACCCTGTCTGTTTAATGAACTTGACTGAAGTGTAAAGATGCCAAAAGCATCAGTTTTTCTAATATAATCACCATACCACATACCCCCCCAAGCCAGCTAGCTCACCTAAACTATTTCATGTCTGTTTGTCTTATACTGACTGGTTGCTGCATGATAACACATTTTGAGTTTACAGGACTTCACAAAATACTTCTGCTGCAGCTGCACCTGTAGCCCAACTTGGCTGAAGCAATAAAAAAAAACCCAGAACAACCCTGAGCCCCATTAAGCGGTCCAAGTGTTAACTTGGACAAGCAGAGATGGTGAAGGTGAAAAGGGTAAGACCTGGTCTCAGTAATCTCTCTGTTAGTAATATAATGTGGCCTTCAGCATAATTTCTGTTGTCATACTTAGAGGGGGTTAAGTAGTTTTTTTCTTTCATTTTACAAATAGGTCATGTCCAGGAAAAAAGAATCTCTTCATTTCAAGCTGTACCTGCAGTACTAGCAGCACCAACCGAAAGCAGTGCAAGTGAGGACCCAGTAATCATCCATGCAGAGCAATCAGAAGCAGAGACACCTACAGATTCATAGGTTCATAGGTTCATACTAGGCTATCTGCCCTAGGGCATTTATAAGCCTAGCCAGAATGTGTTTGGCTTTCGCCACCCATTTTAAATTTATTTTGCTATGCCCTTTTTCGAGGTTAGTATACTGTGCCTCTGTCTAACAGTGACACAGAAGTGATACCCGGGGTAAACCTACAATCTCCCATCCACTCATCAAGATTCCTCTTGAAGAGAGTCAATGAGGGACTCTGCCTAACCTGGACTGGGATTTTATTCCAGAGTGAAGGGAGCCTCTGGGTTATGAATCTGTCCCTCCAGCATGTCCTATTTATTTCAGTGGTGAGGTTCAAGTCTCTTGAGCGCGTAGCTCGATGGGATTTGGATTTTCTGAGGTGCAGCATGTCCATTAATTCCGGGTTGGACATGGCTTTATATGTCAGGCACAGATCGCCTCTGAACAGGCGGTATGCCACTGAGTAGAGCTGGAGTTTCTTTAACCGGGCAGCATATGGCATCTGTTTGAGCCCTTTGATCCTCTTGGTGAGGTACTTTTGGGGTCTTTCCAGTTGCTGCAGGTGTCTGGTAAGGTACATCCCAAAAGGGGCATTGTACTCAATTATGAGCCTGATGAGGGATGAGTAAAGAGGCACAATGACCTCCCTGATCTAGATGTGAATCCCTTCATGATTAGGTGGGCTATATAAAATGTTTTTCTAACCACTTTGGCCACGTGGATGTCAAATGAGAGATTGCTATCAACTTGGGTCCCCAGGTCCCTAATTACTTCTTCTGTACTTAATGGATTACCACCTATGTGGTAATTTGTGGGCACTTTGTTTTTGCCAAAGGGGATGACTATACACTTTTTGGCATTTAGCTTGAGGCCATGGCTCTGGCACCAGTTGTCTGTTTCTATGAGGCCCTTTTGGAGGATGCTTGTGTCGGCTGGAGAGTCGATTATGGCGCCCAGTTTGCAGTCATCTGCGAACTTGGTCAGCCACAGTCCTTCCGTGTTGGCCTGTACCTCTGAGAAATATATACCGAACAAGAGCGGTCCCAGGACTGAGCCTTGTGGGACACCACTTGTAACTGGTTTGGAGTCTGACATGGCTCCAGCAATTCTAACCATGTGGGTTCTGTCCATGAGCCAGTTTGCAATCCATCTAGTGACATAGGGGTTTATATTTAAGCTGGTGAGCTTATCTATAATGCCCGAGTGGGGTATTGTATCGAAGGCTTTTGCGAGGTCCAGGTAGACTGTGTGGACCACCTTCCCCTCGTCAATGGCCTTGGTGACTGTTTCAAAGAAATCAACCAGGTTTAAGAGGCAGGATCTGCCCTTAACAAAGCCGAACTGGGTAGGATCCAGCGTCTGTAGGTCCCCAATATCTTTATTTATGAGGTCCATGATGATCCTTTCCATAGCTTTGCAGACCAAGCTAGTTAGGCTTATGGGGCGATAGTTTCCAGGATCCGTTGAGGCACCACCTTTATGGAGAGGGACCACTGTTGCTGTATGCCACTCTTTGGGCACATATCCTTTAGTAAGGCTAAGATTGAACAGTAGTTTTATGTTTGGGTTTAGCTCTTCTTGGAGTTCATGTAGGACGCAGCCCTGGTCCCATTGATGCTGTGTTTTTTGCTTTGGAGAGGGCGGCTCTTACCTGAGCATCTGAGATGTCAGGGGGGCAGCACTCTGCTGGGATAGATATTTGCCCTTTTGGTGGGGGGGAGAAGTTTGCGCTGAACCTGTCAGCTAGGATGTTGGCAATGTCTGTGGTTTCAGTGTATTTTTTGTCATTTTGGACTAATTCTGAGCATATCTGGTAATTACCACCCAGGTTCCTAACATAACTAAAGAAAGCTTTGTGATTATCCTTAGTGTCCTGTGCAATTTTTCTCTCGAAGCTGGCCTTAGACAATTTTATGAGTGCCCGTAGTTTTTTGCTAATACTGATCAGTGATGCCTTCCCTTTTTGGGATTTTGCTCTATCATTTAGTAGCTTCCTCCTTCTATTGTATAGTTTGTTTATGGCTGGGGTCCACCAGACAGGACTTCTGCCTTTGGAGGATTGGGTCTTGGTTTTATTTGGGATCGCATGATCCATGCATTCCTGAAGGTGTTCATAGAATGCATTTATAAAGGATTCTGCGGTCTGGGCCATATTTTCCACAGGCCCGGGGGCTTTGAAGGATTCCACCTTGGTTTTGAGGAGTGTGAAATTTGCTTTAGAGAAGTTTTTCACTGTGGTTTTCTGGGCAAGGGGTGGGGTCGGGATGTGAATATCCAGTGAGATTAGTTTATGGTCTGATCTTACCAGTGAGGGATACACTTCTGGTCTGGAGCATAGAGTCCCCATGTTGGTGATGATCAGGTCCAGTATGAGTTTATAAATTCTAGAAACCTTTGGGCTAGGGTGTTGGAGCTAGATTAATGCTCCTAGTCTATGTTTGGGTAGTTGAAGTCGCCCAATATAATGGTGTTTGGAGAGACCTTCATATTTTCCAGTGTTCTCAGAAAGGCCGAGTGGGGTTCCTGGGTTTGGGAGGGTGGTCTGTAGCAGGCTATAAACTGGAAGGCAGTTTTACCCACTGTTAGTTGCACATGGATAGTCTCTGATGCATCGTGCTTTGCCACCAACCTGGAGGTGTGGGTATCTTTGATGAATATCGATACTCCCCCTCCTTTTGTGGTTAGGTCCAAGTTTTGGGGCCGAAAAGCATGGTATGAGGTATAACCTGGTAGTGCTGGGGTGCTCTCTGGAGCCCTGAACCAGGTTTCTGTTACTGCACAGATATCGATGTTCTCCATGCTAAGGAGAGTTTCAAGTGCATGCATCTTGAGGTTTAGACTTCTGGTGATGAGTAGCATTACTCTTAGTTTCTTATCCCTTGTGATACCTATGGAGGTGGGTTTGTCTTTTGAGCCTTGCCTAAAAAAGGCACTATGGGGGTAGCAAGAGCCTTTGCCAATATCCGAAAGCCCACGGGTGACAGGTGCAAGCCATCCCTAGCGAAGCATCGTGGCTTGTCGAGCATATCATCCCAAGCTGACAGGCATTGGATCCCCTTTGAATGACACCAGTACTTAAGCCAATTGTTGAAATTGATCATCTTGTCTTCATATTGTGGCATCATTCTTGGTGAGGGTAAGATGCTACTCAAGGTCAGGGTCATACCGGCCTGGGATACATGCTCAGAGAGCTCCTTTATGTCTCTTTTCATGTAGTCCAGGGAGGTACGTCTCAGGTCATTCACACCAGCATGGACAATGACTGAGTCATATTTGTACTTGCCTTGGAGTGACCTGAGTGCTTGTGTTATGTGGCGGATCCTAGCGCCCGACAGGCTGCTCACCATGACCCTCTCCTTGTTCAGCCTGGTGAGCGGGACGTCAGTGTGCCTGACGATAGAGTCACCTATTACAAGTGTATCAGTTGTGTTGTTTAGTCTTAAGGGCTGTGACTGTTCGGCATACTGGCTTTGTGAGATATGTGTTGCACATGTTTTGTTTTGGGGTAGCGGTTGCTTGGGTGTCTGCTTTGGAGGTCTGTGCTGCTTAGGCAGATGTTTATTTAGAGCCTCCGAGTATGTTTTTGTGTGATTATGTGTTTGGTTTGCTGTCGTGGTAGGTCTATGTGAGACTGGAATTGTAGTGAGTGTGGTTTCCTTCTCCTCCTGACTGCTTATGCCAGTACTGAGTTGAGAGAGCTTAGCCTCCAGTTTGGCTATATGGTTGCATCTCTCACATGTGTTGGAATTTGTTGGGAGGAGGAGAGGGTTGTCTGTGTACATGAGGCAGTTGTAACATTGCCTCAAGATTCCCAGATTCACCAGCTGGACCGGAGAGGAGATTGACAACTGACCTTTGGACATGCTAGAATAATATTGGGAATTCCTTAATAATTGAAAACAAGGGCCAGTGGGGAGTGAGGGTGTAGTGCTTTTAATTTTTAGTGCTGACTTATATAATTGCTTTAGCGAGCAAGTGCCAGGTAACTTAAGTGCAATGTGTTACAGGTAACTTAAATGCAAAAACGACAAACAGTAACTTTCTTTCAAGTGAAATAAGGAAATAAGTACAGTAAGCAATGCAGATATCACTAGTGATCCACAGAAGCACTGAGAAGCCACGTATTAGGTGGAATTAGCGTTCCAGGGAAATAACAAGCAAACAAACAACAAGCATATAAACAAAGCTAGATTCAGCAGGCCTGGATCTAGTCTATGCTACAGCAAACAAGGTGTACCAATTTCAGTAAGATACAATTCAAATATTCAGGCACTATAAACCTTTAACCAGAAATTCCCAGCTCAGAAGGGCAGAGTCCAGCCTCTTCTCTCACAAGAGTGCAGACCACGAACCTTCTTAATGTAAAATAACTGGCCTGAAGCTCAAGTGCTTAAACCAGAACTAATACACTTTAAGAATAACAGACACTGGGTTCTCAATCAGCAGTTCCCAACTTAGGAGGATGAAAGTTACCTGTCCTGCCACCACAGTGCATGCCACAAACCTTCCTAATGTAAAACAACTGGTCTGAAGCCCAAGTGCTTAATCCAAAAGGCTTAGAATGATAGTTACACTTTAATCAAGTTACTACCAAGCAATAATAAATACAATTGAATACTTTAGAGAATGCCTGGATTAGTGCTCAAGTTACACAAACAAAGCTAGATCCAGCAGGCCCGAATCCAGTCTATGCCACAGCAAACAAGGCGCACCAACTTCAGTAAGCAGTTCAGATATGCATGCACTATAAGCCTTTAACCAGAAATTCCCAGCTCATAAGGGCAGAGTCAAGCCTCTCCTCCCACAAGAGTGCAGACCATGAACCCTCTTAATGTAAAATAACTGGCCTGAAAGCCCAAGTACTTAAACCAGAATGAATACACTTTTAGAATAACAGACACTGAGCCCTCAATCAGCAGTTCCCAACCTAGAAGGATGTAAGCTACCTGTTCTGCCACTACAGTGCAGACCACAAACCCTCTCAGTGCAAAACAACTGGTCCGAAGCCCAAGTGTTTAAACCAAAAGGCTTAGAATGAGTTACACCAAGCAGTAATAAATACAATTGAGTACTTTTAAGATGATGCAAAAGTAAAGTAAAGTAGGTAGAAACACAAGTACAGTAAAAGCAGATTAATTTTTTTTTCTGAACAAGTGCTGAGATCAAAGAAACAGATTTGAGTGCTGAAACTAGAAAACTGGCTAGTTATAAGAAAAGAAAACTAAGCTAGAAGGCTTCCCTCCAACACAGAAGGGCTTGGGGGCTCAGAAGCCTACAAATAGTCTATACCACTTAACAGGAAAGGCAGGAAACAAGCTTAAATTTTTTTTTCTGTTTCCCAGATGCTCTCTTTGTACACAGTAGGAGTGCCTGAAATCAGAATATGTTCTCACTGCACTCAGTTGAGTGAGCAAATGAGATGGGCCCAGAAGGAGTATCCAAACACAAATTTACAAGAGGGGCGGGCAGTTTCAAGGCCACTAAGATTAACACCAAAACAAAAACAGGGAGGGTGGGTGAGACTAACTGAAGAGCAGAGTCAAAACTTCCAGTTCAGTTAATATTCCTGCAACACACAGTTAAAATCAATTTAAATACTGTATTTTTTTGAAAAAAAAAGTGCAGATAAAGGTACTTAAATTCTCTTATACGTCCAGTTGAATACAGCAAGATGGAAAAGGTATTAGGTATTCTCTCAGTCATATATTTCTTTGCTACTTGTAGTAAAATAATTTGCAAGATAATCAATGTCTTCATGCTTAGAGGAGGTTTTTGTGTTTATTAAACAGGTCATGCTGATAAAAAAGAAGACTGTCTTCATTACAAGCAGCTTGGAAGATGTCATTTGATTGGCTAAGTCAGAGCAAGCTTGGGCTTGGGTATGCATTCTGTAAAGTGTGTCACTGTAACATTAGTATTGGTCATGGAAGACACCATGATCTGCACAGGCACGTGGATACAGAGGAACACGACAAATGCAAAGCAGTTCGCATCCGGAAGGAAAGTGACAGACATGTTTGCCACCCAAGCCTGACAAGCAAGTAGACCTCAGAAAGCATTAAGCACTGAAGTGCTGAAGTGGCATTTGTTGTCTTACTTGCAGAGCACAACCTACCCTTTAGTGATGCAGATCATCTGCTGAAATATATGAAAAAACACTTTGCTGATCATGAAGTGTTGAAGAAGATGAGCTGTGGTACCACTAAGTCTACATGCATTACACGTGATGTCATGGAGTCAGGACTCGTGATTTTTTTTTTCCGTTTTTGTTTTCTAGTTTTACAGATATTTCTTTTGTTTTTTCTAGGTGGGAGGGCTGCAATCCAGCAGTCCAATAGCACAAGCCACCCCTGACAAAATATCAGGAAGATGCAGCAGCAGTTTGTCAGAAGCAGCCTTATTGCATTTCTTTAGATCAGAGCACTGATATGGGGGATAATAAACCCCTTGTGATTCTGGTTGGATTTTTTGACCAGCAAAGTGTAGAAATGTTCAATTCTTAAACATTTCCCTTTGTGTGGCAGGTACAGGTGAAGTGATATACATCTGCCTTATGGAAAGTCTTCACAGATTCAATATTCCAACAAATAATACGGCTGACTACTCATGAGATAATGCGGCAGTCATGGTTGGTAAATAGTCTTTAATTGTGACAGTACATAATTCTATCAGTCCTGATCTCTTCAGTATGGCTCGCCTGTGCCATTTAGCAGACATTTGCATCAAACCAGGTTTGAAAGCAATGAAATCACATGTAGAAGACTGACATTTATAATCACTTTTCACACAGTGCACAGAGGCAATAGAAACTAAACAAATTTGCATTATTTGTTGACATTGAGCAATTTGTACTTATCTGACATACCCCCACTCATTTGCTGAGTCTTCATAAAGTTGTAAAGCAAATACTGGACCTGTGGCCTGTGCTTTTATCATGCTTCCAATCGTATGAGCCCTGGTCACACAAAATAGACCTCATAATAGAATGGAAGAGTAGTCATGAGGTAAAAGTTGTATTCCTTTTCCTGAAGTATGCTATGGAGTCTCTCCTTAATTTCAATGTGCAATTGCAGGCCAGAAGCAGTCAGCTTTTAACTCTGTACAGTAATATCACAAATCTTCTACAGGAGTATGCAACCAGATTATTGAAGCTATGTTCTGCTGTAAAATTTCTAGGTAATATCAGTACCACCAGTAATTCCTTTTTTGACAATGATAGTTTATTTAATGAAGAAGGCTGAAGCACAGCCATACCCGCAGTTAATTTTATTTTTATAAAAGAAAATTGTATTTTAGTTTTGCACAAGTTCAAATATTATTATAAATAAAACACTATTGTTCTTATGTTGTGTTTCCTAATCATATTTTGGTTGTCTGTTCTTCAGTTTGCATTTAAAAGTTGATACCCCACAATTCCATTGGAGTGGATGGGGCTGCATAATTATTTATGCAAATTTTGTGTTAATCAATGTACAGATTTGTACCTATTTTTTATGGGGCTTTGTCCAGATTTTTGATTTTTCCAGGTTGAGCGATATGGTCTGGTCCCAGTACTGTCATCCTGTAAACAATGTGACCCCCCCCAATACCTTGCCTCAGGAAGTGCTCTTATGGTGGGTGGATCAGGTGAAACTTAATTCAGGAGTCCCCTTCTCCCCACCAATTCCATTTCAGGAGATGTACACAGATACCTCTGATGAGACCTGATGGCCTGGACAGGCACCTAATGAGTCCAGACAAGATGGCAGCTCAAATTTCAAAGGGATCACATCAACCTGAAATAAATGAGGGCCCACATCCAAGCTCTTCAGGTATTTTTCATATCTAGAAGCCATGTCCTCTTCAAATAGTCACAGACAACACAAGCAAGAAGACACCAGATCATACCAACTGTCCAGACTAACACAGATGGCCTGGGATCTTGCCAAAAAGCAAGAGCCTACTTGCCATGTACATCCCATTGCAGGAGAGTGTGTTGGAAGACGCATTTAGTATGGCCTTGGAGTATCTTCACAAATGGACCCTGAACAGAGAAGTCGTCCTGGACATCCTTCACCCTTGGGGAACATCTCAGATCTGCTTGCCTCAGACAGCAACAGACAACTTCCCCTCTTTTGCACCAGGAACCTTTGCCCTTCTGCTTGGAGGACAAATGCTTTCTCTTTTTAATGGACAGGAAAGTTCCTTTATGCCTTCCCTCCACTACCTCTCATTCCAAGAGTTCTGCTAAAGATCCAGAAAGAAAACCAAAACTCTTGCTAGTCACTCCTTTTTGGCCAAGACAACATTAGTGCCACTTTTTTTTATCTAGCCAAGGGCAAACACTGCAAATTGCCACACAAGGTGGACCTCATCACTCAGCAGAAAGGATCATTACTACATCCTAACCTGTCCTCCCCAAACCTAAGCTTGTGGATGATAGAGTTCTGATTACTTTCAGGACCAATTTTCAAAAGATATAATTAAGATTCTCCAAGAAGCAAGGAGACCCACCATTCAAACATTTTGCTTACAGTAAAGTGGGTCCTGTAGATATACTCAGAGGTAGCTAAGATAAATAAAAATTGAAGGAATATATCAGTTCAAATGAAAGACTGTAAAATAGAAGAGGCTTGTTATTCAGATTAATTTCTAAAACTGCAAATAATCAAATGAAGAAAACTCTGAGTATGAGACTTCTCAAGAAGAGTTATTTTAAAAAAATAAAATAAAATAAATGAATAATGGGCTTAAAAGACAGAGGGCCCAGTTCCAAAGGACATTCCCTCAGTGTAAGTGACCACTTATTCTGAGAACAGGTCTTTTGGAAACTAGTCCCCATTGTAAGCCTTTTTAGGGTCTATTTTAGTTTAGCAAACGATCAGATGATCGAACGCTGTTAGTTTGAACACTAAATGTCAAACTGGCAAAATAGCAAATGGCTGGAACAGTGAATTTTTTCCCAGGGAAAGAAATCGCTGGGTCGGCCATCCAGGTTGTGCCATTTCCTTCACTGTAGTGCAGTCTCGGAGTTGGTATATTTAAGTAGGGGGGTGGTGGGCACAGCCCCCCACATGGGGGTGTGTGGGGCATTTTAGGGGTCGATATAGCAGCGTTCGATCATCTGATCATTTGTTGTTATAATATAGACCCTTTTTATAACCATAAGCCTTACTCCAAAGTAGTGATAAGTCTTTGAGTAGTGATGAATACTTTCCTTGAAAGCCTTAAATCATCTCTGGTCTCCAGGACCTCTGCAAGCTTACACAGACAATACCACATTGATGTGGTACATAGACAAACAGGGATTTACCAGATTGTACCCTATTCACTATAATAACCCTGAAGATAGCACCTCATTTTGACACTTCTGGTTTTATGATTCTGCCACAGCAAAACTTAACTACAGACAATATAAGCAAGACCAGTACATACTCCCATGAATGGAAACTTCATCCTGAGGTCTTCCAAGAATTGATCCAGCTGTGGAGAACATCTCAAGTAGATCTGTTTGCCTCCTCTCGGAATAGACATCTGCAGAAATTCTGGCCTAGGTCTTCTTTCAAATAGGCCTTGAAGACCAATGTTATCTCAGTCATATGGGTGGGAATGTTCCTGCATGGTTTTATACCCTTTCCACTGATATCCAGGGCTTTTCTGAAGATCAAAGTGACTCCCATAAATTATGGTGGTGACTCCTTTTGGCCAAGGCAACAGATATTCTCCCTACTTTTCTATTTGGCTAAAGGCAATTGCTACAGGCTTCCCCGTACACTGCTCACTCAAGACGGCGATTATTTGATACACCCTAACCTGAAGCCTCTTTAACTAACTGCCCAAATGATAGAATTTTGTCCCCTTTTAGACATGTTTTCCTTTTTTTAATTTTTTGTTTTTAAAACAATAAATAAATCAATTATAAAACAAACAACTATTTACATAGGACCATGGCTGATTAATGCATCAAAATTATACATATCAACAATTAATATTTTTCAAGCAAGTCCTTAAGTTTAAGCCAGTATTTATATGATTGTGTTAATACTAGAAGTTCCCATATTTACAGTATGCAGTTCACTACTGCAAACAATCTTTGCCATACTAGTAAATTCAACACTAGAGGGGGTAACTTTATTTTTCCAATTTTTTAGTAACTACTTTTCTGGCTGTAGCAACAATAGACTAATGAAGAGGCTCTTGTGTGTTTGGAATTATCTCAGGAATCAGAGAATTAAATAAAACTAAAAATTTTGAAACATTACATCTATCTGACCATAGAGCTTGAATGAAGATATTAATTTATTTCCAAAAAGGAAAATTACTTCACATCCGTATATCATATAGGTACAATCAGCTATTATTTCAGAATCACATCTCCAGCATTTAATTAGATTTGATTTATACATATTGTAATTTTGTTAGGAGTGACAATAGCTCTGTGTAAAAATTTCCAAGTGAAAATTTTCTAGTATAATTTTAGCTGTAGATCTTAATATTTTTTTTTGTATTCTTCAGAGAAGTCTTTATTATTAATTTTTGAGGAGTAGTTCTAATAGGAATTGTCTAAATATGTGGAATCTAACTTACAAATTATATAAGTTTGTGGCAAATATTTTTCATTGCATTATTATTGATATTTATTAAGAATTCCAATAATTTAGGGAACTATTTCTTATCTAGGTTAAATATCTTATTAATGTCTGTGTTCACAACGTCTCCAATTATTTTTAAAATTAACCAGTTCTCAGAATCTTGATTGTATTTGGATCTTAAATTTTCAACAGTAGATATTCTAGTATCATTTAAGTATTGATGCCAATACATTAAGTTACTTTCTTGTTTCAATACTAATATTTTGTTCAAGTTATGAGTTTCTAAGCAATTATTTGTATATGCAATTGAAACCATAGAAAATATTAAGTCTTTGATACAATTGTTAAAATATGTGAATGTTTGGAAAGAGGAAATGATGTTATTTAAATAGGAAATTTGACAAGAGAGTGTAAGTCCATTCACGCAAATATCTTTTAATAACCAGATAAAACTATTAGGGACTATTTGTTTGTGACTGGTTGTGATATATTTATTATTTGCTAATAATATTTCTTGATGTATTTGTTTCCATTTTGAATCATAAGATGAATTTATCCACAACTCTATAATTTTACAATTGTTGAAGTATCATACAATTGAATATCAGGGAATCCTTTTCCAACATTATCCCATCCTTTTCTGTGCCAGTCAAAGGAAACTCTTGGTTTATTAGGAAGCCCAAAAAAAAAAAAAATAAGTAGAATATTATTTATCGTCATCAATTTTTTTGGGATGGAGATAGTACTAAAGATTACCATCTTAATAATCATTAATTGTTCTTCTATGATAAAGAAGAATTTGTGCCAATTTGTGACTAAACTTAAAATTTATGTATTTATTTTATTTATTTATTTACATTTGTTTACCAGGAAATTCCGACTGGACGCAGGTCCTTTTTCAGCATATGCCGGGGGAGAAAAGCTCCACATCATGTACATGATAAATAGAGATACAAAGTTGCAGCAATAGTAAACAAAATTATAGGTTGTTGGCTTTAATACAATAACAAGATATTGATTATCAACAGTATATACAGTAAATGTTGCAGGGGAAGGGTGGCCTAATGGTTAAGGTGTTTGCCTTACAAACACAAAGTGCAGGGGTTGAGTCTCACAAGGGATAATTGGCTAGGCTTAAAATGGCTCACAAGGGCAGTTAGCCTAGTACTAATCTATGAACCTATGAATCTATGAATTTAAGATAGTTTCTTGTCATTTATAATATCAGTAACAAAGTTGTCAGACAAGATTTTAAAGTATGTAAAGACAACTAGCTAATTCTGACTGTGGTTAGAAGTGCTGGTAGTATAGTTGGGTTAAGAGTCTAGGAGGGGAGGTAAGGGTGGGGGTGTTAGTCTGGATTAGAACAAGGACAAAGCTAGTGCAAATTTAAGTGGAATTTAAGCGCAGTCTTGAAAAGGCTGCTGGAAGGTAGAGTAGTTATAGAGGATGGAAGATTGTTCCAAAGTTTAGATATGGTACATGAAAATATGGCTTCTCCTGCTGAGTTTTTGGGTTTGATAACAGTGAGTTGATTTTTGTTGCTTGATCTTAGGGGGCTAGTGGAGTGATAGGGTTGGAGAAGAGTTTGAAGGGAAAGAATGTTATGGGGGTGATTAATAAGTTTATGAGCGAGAGTGAGTTTATTAAAATGAAGGAGTTGTGGGAGTTCTACCAGTTTAGTTCTTTAAGGGAAATACAATGATGGCTGCAGTATGAGGTTCCAGTGGCGAGTTTAGCAATTTTGTTGTAACAAGCATCCAGCTTGTGTAGGTCTGTCTGCCTGTCTAAGGGTGGTAAGTATGGGGGATGCATAGAGTAGGGTGGAGATTAGCTCGGAATTGGCTATGGAGATACTAGCCTTTGTGGTTAGAAATTGGGGGCTTCGATGTAATGCACCAAGTTTCTTGTGAACTTTTTTTATTGTGAGAGATATGTGGGTGTCAAATCTAAGTTTGTTGTCTATTTCCACACCTAGTAATTTTGTGTCTTCTGATGGAGAGATGATGGTATTGTCTTTGGTGAGAATGTTGAAGTGGGGGGTGTTTTGGGTGGCTTTGGAAGGTTGGAACAGGAAACGTTTTGTCTTACATGGGTTGAGTAGGAGCTGAGCATTGGATAGCCAGCTTTCTACAGAAGAGAATGATTCCTGTGTGATTTGTTCTAGTTCTGGTAGAGTGGGGGCAGAGCAGATGAGAGTAGAGTCATCTGCTTATTGTATAAGAGATGCTTGTGTGGTGGCAGTATGTAGGTTGTTAGTGAAAAGTGAGAATAGCAGAGGCCAAGGATAGACCCTTGGGAAACTCCGAGAGTAACTGGGAGGCAAGGTGATAGGTTATCGTCCCAGATTACTGATTGCTGGCATCCATGTAGACAGCTGTGGAACCAGTTACAGGTTGATTGTGAGAAGGAGAGGTTGGGGAGAGTAGAGAGTAGTAGCTCATGAGATACCTTGTTATCAACAACATGTTGAAAGCTTGTTTGTATCATTTCTTTACTATTAGACATAATGGTTATACCAAGATATTTCATTTGATTGCTGTTCCAATTGAAGTTAGAATATTTTTTGTATGATTTTTTTAATTGTTTATTAATAATAAGGGTCTATATTACAAGATCCAAAAGACTTGAGAGCGAACAGCTTAAACATCGAAAATGCCATACCTTAAAGTCACTTTTGTGGGGGGCTGCGCCCCCCCCCACACTCCACGCTAATTATATAAACCAACTCTGTAATCACACTACAGTGAGGAAAGGGCATATTTTCTGATCTTCACTGTACTGCGATCTCACAAGAAAAACACATTGACGAGCAGCATTTCTGAAGTTAAAGCCATTCGCTGTTCAGCCTGTTCAATTTTGTGATAGGAACCCAATAATAATGCACTTTTTTTTATCATGATTAAATCTTAAGTTCGAGATTTCTTCAAACTGACTCGTAGAACTGATTATATGTTTTAATGAAGTCTCTGTTTTCTGTTGTTAGTAAAATATCAGCAAAGAGTTGAATTTTTAGTTTGAAATCTTCTTTTATTTTGATACCATTAATCTTATTGGATTTAATGCTATTAGCAAAGGGTTTTATAGCTGATGCAAAAAGTAAAGGTGATAATGGACAGCTTTGTTTTATGCCTTTTTGTAATTTAAAGGAATTAGAAAGAAAAGAACATATTTTAACATAAGCACAAGAGCTGTATAATTTAGACTTTAATTAGCTCAGGTGAGAAATTATAGACCTTAAGTGATTTAAACAGGTGCAACCAGTTAACTGAGTCAAAAACCTTATCTAAATCAATACTAATGATACAAAGTTCTTTTTTTATTTTTATTTGCATAATGTATAGATTTTTATTATATTATCCTGTACTTATCTATTTAAATTAAATGACCCAGTCTGGTCATTGTTAATTGGTTTAGGTTTAAACAACAAAAAATCCCAGTACCTGCTCATGGATCATAGAAAATGAACTTTAATAAAAAGCAGTCACAGATGCATGTAGTAATCCACACAATGGTTAGCGCTTTCATCTATAAACTAAATAGACATAATCAGAACAAATGTGTGCTGGGCTACATAGCATTTACATACTCATTTACGCATAAAAGACACACCCACTATTATACCAAATTGACTTCAAAAGCTAATTAGACAAAACAAACAATGAATTACTTAAAAATGTCACTGCTGATAAAAAAGGTATGTGTTATAAAAAATATTAAATATAAGGCATGAATACAAAAGTAAATTCATAGAACACTGGCCCTTCTTTTAAGTTCACTTGTACTTGAGATGTTTTCATTCAACCCCGGGGAAACAGTTGCATCAAGCCTGAACTCCCAAAGCATCTCCCAGTGTAACCAAAAATTCTTCCAGTCCCCTAAATAAACTGTAGAAGAAACTTCATCTAAAATCAGAAACAGAAACTTCTTAAAACCACTACACTGAGTGGAATGTCATGCCAAGGCACTTCAGTTGTCTAATCATTACCGGCTGTACAAATGCTGATAAATTATCTGGTTCATGCTATTGTTGGTTTTCTCTATATAGAATGCTTGACAGCAGGTACAGTGGGCCAGGTATACCACACGTTCAGACCCATAAAAAAAATTTGGCAGCCTTAGTGTGTTTTATTATCTTCTTGTATAAACCACCAGTATAATTACTGTCAGTATAGGCACAGTGATGACATCTGCCACAGGGCCTAGTAATAGGAAAAGAACTGTCACCACTCAAGTAGGATCTTTCCAACAAGTTCTTTTTATATATAAATCTTGGGTTGCGAAGGCATAACTGTTTATTGTTCTCGTTGCAGTGAAAAACTGACCAGTTCCTGTGAACTATGTCTTCAATGTCTTTTATTTTCAGGGAGTAATGAATGACCATATTAATGAAAAAATCATGCTTGTCACTATCTGGGGAATTGTGTCTATTGTTAATACATAGATCAAGGAGGCTCTCTGGGTATCCTCTTGCTTGAAACATGCTGTATAGTTCTAAAAACTCTTTTTGACAAGTCTTGTCATTTGACGTAAGCTGAGAAACTCTGGCAAATTGGCCCTTAACTATCCACCTATTTTGGTGGTATGGGTGGCAATTAGAAAAAAAAATAAATAGGTGTTGCAATAAGTGGGCTTTCTGTATACTCCAGAAGATAAACCATCATCTGGAGCCCACCGGATGTTGACAAAAAAACTAGTACTGTTCTCCATATGGTTGAGTAGACTAGTGAATTGCTGTACACTTCCCTGCCAAATGAAGAGTAGATCATCCAGGTAACGATAGTACCCCTTACAGAACTTGAAAAGATGAAACTGGAATAAAATGTCCAGTTCCCACTTCAACAGTATCCCATCTGCAAATGTTGGGGTGCAAACTGCACCCATGGCCACACCTGTAAGTTGTCTGAAATATTCCCCACAAAAACTAAGAAAATTATTGGATAAAACCATGTCCATACAATCATGGATCAATGATGCAACGCTTTCTGTGATGTTCCCAAATTTTTGTACAATGTCGTCAAACCACTGGAGTCCCAATTCATGGGGTAAAACTGAAAATAAGTTCTTAACATCACAGGTAACAAATATACTATGGTCGTCACTGGTGGCTCTGCGTACCTTTCCCAACAAGTCCCATGAGTCTCGAATTATGTGGGGAAAGTGGCCACATAAGTTCTTCAGTTTTGTATCAACAAATTTTGCAAGGGGTTCTGTGACCGAATCTTGAGCAGCCACTATAGGGCGAAGGGGTGGATCTTGTGTGTTGGAATGGATTTTTGGAATGCCGAATATCCCAGGAATGACTGGGTCAGTGACTCTTAAAAATACATGTAGATCCAAATTAATGTAATCATAAAGTAGTAATTCATTCGTCTAAGGCTACCTTAATGCTCTTGTGTGCTATGTTAATGTCATTAAGGGATACCGAGCTGTAGGTGACACTATCACCTAGTAGATTGTACATCTGGCCATTGTAATCCAAGTCATATATAATAACCAGACCACCCCCCCTTATCTAGTCTCATACATCTTATATCGCTCTCATTTGCAAAAGTGGACAATATTTTCTGGTCCTCCATGGTAAGACTGTGGTACCTATGATTACATTTACTGACCAATAAAGCTCGAATATCCCTTTCACACATTTTTTCAAACATGTGAACAATCGGTAATAGGGGACAGTTTACAGCACTTCTTTTTTTAAGAGAACCTGTACAAGCAGATGCACTAGCCCTGTTGTCCATTAATAAGTGTAGATTTAATTTACGGGTAAATACTTTCAGGTCCAATAAGGTGTGTTCAATTTTAGCCATCCCTGAAGGTACAAAATTAAACCCCTTTAAGAACAGAGCATGATATGGAGGTTAGATAGTAATCTCTGTAAAATTATATATATTGAACCCATAATAAGAAGTGAGTTTTACAGACCTAATAAGGAAGGGGTTTCATCTTCATCTAGGCTCTCCTCTGTTGCTGATTCCTGTTCCTTTGATGTTTGTTCCAGTGGTTCTTCCACTTCCGAAAAACCTGGAAATCTCTATAAGAAATGTTCTCAGTCTGCCAGTTGGCCAGTCTTTTGGATCTTCTTAACTGAACATTTTTGATAGTGTCCTGAGGGACAAACTCTTCCTTGTCATATGAGCCCTGCTCTCTGCTATTTATACCAGGAGTAATTCCGTTCTTGTGAAGGACACTGGAGGGGCATAGGATACACTTTCTTGTGTTGGTAATCCAGGTCATCACGAATCAATTTGTTATCCTTTCTAATTTTTGAAAACACTATTTTTTTGTCCACGTTAAGAAAGACCTGATTATAGTGTTCCTTGTATTGAGGGAACAATAAATCCTTTGTAATAGATTCCACCAATAGATGAATGGACTCATTGAGTTTTATGAGACATCTCTCGTTCTCCTTGATTGTTAACTGAGTTAGGTCCAACCCAGTTCGGTCAAATAGTTCTAACAGCTCTAGATGAAAAGGTCTGTTCAAATTTACCCCTTGGGGATACTTTTATACACAGAGCCCTTTGGGCACATGTCCTCGGTGTATACTTTCTTCCAAAAAGATGTTATCAAGTTGTAAAGATTTGTATCTGTGTAAATCCTTTTGCAAAGAATCAATTTGCTTTTTTAAAGTTAAATGCTGCTCATCTCCAGCTCAAATCTGTTGCCCATTGCCATTAGGGAAAGGGTTGGTGAGCCATTTATTGACTTGCGTAACTGACGAGAAGTCCTGAAATTCATTGAAACAATGAATTTCTTGAGAAGTTTGATTATCTGGTATCTGTGTTCTTTCCGAGCCATTGGGTGCTCTAACTCTCCAGTTAGAAAGGGCTTGTGTAACTTGTAGAGAAATTTGTTGAGTCAGTTTTTGTATAAGAGCCATAAGATCCAAACAAATGAGGGTGTCAGTGGAACTGCTAAAAAGTTCCTGGGAACCACGAGTTGACATGTGTGTAAAAAATAAACAGTAAAAGTGATAAATGGAACTGGCGACCAAACCAAAACAAACAAAAAATCCCAGTGCCTGCTCATGGATTGTAGAAAATGAACTTTAATAAAAAAACAGTCACAGATACACATAGTAATCCACACAATGGTTAGCGCTTTTATCTATAAATAAATAGACATCATCAGAATAAATGTATGCTGGGCTACATAGCATTTAAATACCCATTCACATATAAAAGACACACCCACTATTATACCCTATAGAATTCAAAAGCTAATTAGACAAAACAAACAATGAATTACATAAAAAATGTTGCTGCTGATCAAAAAAAATGTGTGTGGTATAAAAAATGTGTGTGTTATAAAAATATTAAATATAAGGCATGAATACAAAAACAAATTCATAGAACACTGTCCCTTCTCTTAAGTTCACTTGTAATTGCGATGTTTTCATTCAACCCAGGGGAAACAGTTGCATCAAGCCTGAAATGCCAAAGCATCTCCCGGTGTAACAACAAATTCTTCCAGTCCCCTGAATAAACTGTGGAAGAAACTTGCTCTAAAATCAGAAACAGAAACTTCTTAAAACCACTACACTGAATGGCATGTCGTGCCAAGGTACTTCTGTTGTCTTATCATTGCAGGCTGCATAAATGCTGATAAATTCTCTGGTTCAGGGCATTGTTGGTTTTCTCTATATAGAATGCTTGACAACATGTACAGTGGGCCAGGTATACCACACTTTCAGACCCACAAAAAAATGTGCCACCCTTAGTATGTTTTATTGCCTTCTCATATAAACCACCAGTATAATTACTGTCAGTATAGGCACAGTGACGACATCTGCCACAGGGCCTAGTAATAGGAAAAGAACCACTCAAGTAGGATCTTTTCAACAATTTCTTAATGTTGTGTCTCCTTTTGTATATAAATCCTGGGTTGCAAAGACATAACTGTTTAGTGTTCTCATTGCAGTGAAAACCTGACCAATTCCTGTGAACTATGTCTTCAGTGGCTTTTACTTTCAGGGAAAAATGAAGCACCACGTTGCTGAAAATATCATGCTTGTCACTATCGGGGGAATTGTGTCTGTTGTTAATACAGAGGTCATGTTTAATAATGGGGCCATATCTTCCATGTCTCTCTGACCAAATATCCTTACTGATGGACTCAACGAGGCTCTCTGGGTATCCTCTTGCTTGAAACATGCTGTATAGTTCTAAAAACTCTTTCTGACAAGTCTTGTCATTTGACGTAAGCCGAGAAACTCTGGCAAACTGGCCCTTAACTATCCCCCTTTTTTGGTGGTATGAGTGGCAACTAGAAAAAAATAAATAGGTGTTACAATAAGTGGGCTTTCTGTATACTCCAGAAGATAAACCTTCATCTGGAGCCCACTGGATGTTGACATCAAGTTAACTAATGTCCTTCCAACCCACTTGGTAGGTGAACTTCAAAAAAACTATTACTGTTCTCCATATAGTTGAGTAGACTAGTGAATTGCTGTACAATTCCCTGCCAAATGAAGAGTAGATCATCCAGGTAACAATAGTACCCCTTACAGAACTTGAAAAGATGAAACTGGAATAAAATGTCCAGTTCCCATTTCAACTTTAGGGACCTGGTGGAATGCCAATGTACCTACTGCATGTCTTTCAGGTGATGGAGGAAAGCAGAGCACATAGCTAGACACCCTAAGAGACAGGGGGGGGGTCTACAAATGCCACATAGAAAAATCCACAGCCAAGAACTCAACCAGGGCATAGTACTGTGAAATGGCAGTGCTACTCACTGTGTCCCTGTGGCAATGAGCAGTTGCTTTCAGACACATCCTCTTCCTGCCAAGCTGCCAAAGATAGCCACTTTAAGGTTTATGTTTGTGATGCTAAGTGAAAGAAATTATGAACAGCTTGTTACTCTTAAATATGCTGCATCCATGTTCCCCTCACACACAACCATAATGCCAATGTCAGTGATGTCTGTGATAGTGCAAACAATTATAGTCAGCATGCTACTCTTAAAGTGCACCCCCAACACACACACACACACACACACACACACACACACACACACACACAAGCCACAGCAGTAATAGTTTTACACTTCTGTCAGCAAATAGCAGTACATTGTGCAACTAGCACTGCCATGCCAGATCAGTGACTGTTATGAAGAAAGTCATCAGGAATAATAGACACCTATTAGTGTCACTGATTTCACAGAATATCCCAGATTTGAAATCATATTTTTGACCTGTCCCTTGTGCAGTTTTTGATTTGCTGGTAAATCATCCAGGATTGCAGACATTGAGTAATGCCAGATATGAGAGTTTCATATGTTTTATTGTCTCAAAAATTAATGTTGATCCAAAACATGCTACTCTATTAACTTTTATGTGAATTACAAGAATATTTAAATTGTATTCCTGATTTTAAACATTTATTCTGCCCCTATTTTTGGCTTTTTCCAGAATCCTTGTGCAAAGAAGTTCAGAGTTATAGCATGTGGTGCCTTTGCTAGTACTTTTGAAAGTGATAACCATCCCTGAAGATCTTAAAAGTCAGGTAAGTGCTGAGATTGGTCACCCTTTTTAGGATAACAAGCGTAACTGGAGACTGAATGACTTTTTTCCTTCATTTCCCCCAACCAGCAGTAGCTTTAGCAGGGCACCCACACAGTCAAGGAAGACTGGAGGATCTCTGCTGCCTCGTGTATTGTGGGTGCCTAAAGCCATCAATGATGCTAGTTTTAGTATAGAGAATGCCCATCAGGAGGATTTATCTATGTCAAGGGCACTCTGTCAGTGTTAAAACATTTAATGAAATTATGAAGCCTGCTACTTGACAAACACTGTTACTACAACAGGAGATATCTTTGAATATTAAAGAAGTGGTGTCAGTCCTTAGGAGTCCTTATCTTAAGAGTTATTATCATCTTTCTTTTTTATCAAGTGCACAAGATTGCTGTACTAGATTGTAGTGTTTGGGGCCTCTTAGGACCAATGAGCCACCAGCAACTGCAGGGTTTGCTGGAACCTAAAACTGGCTATGTCATTTATGAAGGCGAAAATTTCTGAATAGGCCAATATCCATCTCAATGAATTGTATATTAAACATGAATAATCCACAATAATAGTCCAAACATCCACAGGAGTCAAGCACGATAGTCCACAGACATAGATTTGTAAAGGCAGCAAACGAAGGCAGCAGAAAATAGCAAATTCAATAATACGCGGATTAAACAATAAAATCCAGAGTTTAATATTAAATGTAAGCGCTTTCACCTTTCGGCTTTTTCAGACATTTACAAAGGAAAAGATGCAACCTTTTAAATATCGTGTAAATGCATTTCATTGGTAAATCAAATCACTACATCATTCAATTAAAATATATATACAAAACGTGTCCCTATTTCATTAAAAACAACTACTTTCTGCTATACTAGCTTAGAAATGTATATATGAATAAAAAACTATTACGTATAAGAACTATTATGTGCACAAAACTCTTACATATAAAAAACTCTTACATATAAAATATATATAATATGCATATATGACTACACATAAAAGGCAAGTTATTAAGTGATTCAGGTGGACACTATAAGCCTTCTCTTTCTCAAAACAGGTTTGAGAGAGGCTTTGTCATTAAGACCAGGTTCTCTGTCTGCTTGACATCTAATAATCCACCTGAGTTCATTCTCTTCTGTAAATGTCTCAATGTCACCTCCACGTAAACTTGGTTTAAAAATTTGAATCACTGAAAAAACAAAAGTATGATTGAGACCTCTGTCCATAGAATGCTTAGCTAAAGCATTTGTATGACTGCCTTTGCGAATGTGTTAAACATGTTCCCTGAATCGTCTATTAGTTTTACCTATATAGAAAGATTCACAGGAAACATCTAGCTAAATAAACCAAATGTTCACTTTGGCAGTCAGTATTGTTGTGAAAATGAAATTCAACACCAGTAATAGGATGTATAAATGAAGTACTCTCATCAATATATGGACACTGTTTGCATTTTCCGCAAGGCTTAGTATTTACTGAGTTTCTGGTGAAGTCAGAAAATTCCCTGCCTAAAGGACGATGGCAAAGAATACATTTCAAATTTCTTCTATTCCTAAAGGCATAAGTGGGTCTGGGTCCTACTATCCTGCCTATGTTTTCATCTAATAAAAGTACATTCCAATATTTCTCAAAGGTCGTCTTGACTTTAAACATGTCTGAGGTGTAACATATAGGTATTCTTAGATATGCTGGACCCGAGATGTTTCCTGGGTGACCCTCAATAGATGCTCCTTCAGAAAAATATGGTCTGGCTCTAGAAGTTCTAAGGGAATTAATTGTACTAATGGCTTCATTTAATTCTCTTGATTTATAACATCTGTCAATCAACTTTTCTTTAAGGTTGGAGATCTCTAACATAAAGTCATCTTGAGTCGGATTAAGTCTAGAGGCTCTCATGGCCTGACCCATGACCACATTTTTAAAGACAAATGGAGGGTGCATGCTTTCTCGATGAAGTAAAGTATTTCTATAATATGCTTTACGATGAATTGTGGTATTCAACATTCCATTGTCTAACCTAATTATATCTACATCTAGGAAAGAAATCCTTTCTCTAGAATAGTTAGTGGTAAATTCAAGAAAACTAGTAAGGCCATTAACAGTTAATACCATATGAAGGAGTTCCACTTCCGTGCCAAACCATATAAAAAAGAGATCGTCTACAAAACATTTATAAAATAAAGCTTTACTCCGAAACTCATGTAAAGGGAATAATTGATCTTCCTCCCACTTAGCCATTACTATGTTGGCGTAGCTATTGGCACAAGAAGTGCCCATAGCTATGCCATCATTCTGTAAATAGAACTCATTAATGAAAATAAAAACATTATTTTGCAAAACAATTTCCAAAAACATTGTTAACTGATCTATGACTATCGGGGTTAAATCAGAATGTTCAGTTAAAAACTGATGTACCATTAACACCCCTATGTTATTGGGGATCACAGTAAATAAGCTTTTGACATCCATAGTTACAAGGATGTAAGGTTTATTGTCAGGTACTTCTTTAATAAATGTATATAGTTCTAAGAGAAATTGTTTACTGTCCCTTAGTATGGTGGGATTAACATTAACTATAGGTCTAAAGAAATGTTCCAGATAAAGGGATAAGGGTTCAGTAACCCAGCCTCTCCCAGCTACTATGGGATGCAGTGGTGGTTTCTCCAGTGACTTGTGGATCTTGGGAAGACCCTGTATAATTGGTACAAGAGGTTTGTTAACTCTAAGAAACTTCATTAAAGTACCATCTATATCTTGACTTCTGTAAAGATCATCTAGTATATCATAGATCATGAATATCTTATTAGTGACCTCATCTAATTCAATCCTAGTGTAATAATCACCTTCATTCAACATTAAAATCATGCTCTCTAGATAATCTTCAGAGTCCATGACAACAATGGGTCCTCCTTTGTCCGCAGGGTGAATAACTATAGTAAGGTCCTTAGACAAGTCAGATAGGGCCTTCCTTTGATTGAAGGTTAGGTTCTGTCTCCTAGCTTTCCTACTTTTATCTTTATTGAGTTTATTCAACTCATGTAGATCTTGTTCAACCAACTTATTAAAAGTATCCACCAAAGGATGTAAAGTTGGAACATATAAACTGGGAGTATGAAATGTGCCAATATTGCCTGACCTGTTGACATCCCCAAATTCCAGTTTCAATTGTATATTACATGCGAAAAGTCTAGTGTCCAAAACTGAATCAGTAACATTGCTTATACTACTAGGAATAAAGGATAAACCCTTATTCAAAACCTGGACTTCGTACCTAGTAAGACTCTTATGGGATAAATTCAAAACTAGGGATTGGGAAGGCGTTCCCACATCTTCTTTAAAGTGGGTCCAGTGTGGTCTCCCCCTGAACCTTTCCACTTCATCCTCCCTCTGTTGTGCAAACTCTGCCCCTGCATACGTAGAGGAGTCCCTATAGGGAAAGGGGTGGGTGTGGTAGACCTATCAACAGTCAGATGTGAATGGGGAGGCATAATGGAAGTCTTCCGTCTAATCACCGGTTCAACATTAGGACCAGTAACGACACAATTATCAACATGCTTGTCAGTAACATTGTTTAAAGTACAGGTATTAGTTAAATCATTAGCAGCAACATGAGTCTCTATGCTAGTACCTTCAACATTTACATTATCTAAATTATCTAAATTAATAATTGGTTCTATCACATTACTAATTATGTCAGTTTCAACAGTCCTTTCATCTGAATTAATAACAGATGAACGTAAAGTAGAAGGAGTACAGCCATCATTGTTACTAA
>NC_056751.1:603634592-603639592 GCF_019279795.1 Protopterus annectens
CCCTTTAACTGCTAAATACTTCACTCATTTACAGAGAAATATTCATCCTTATCTTCAAATAATTTTGTTAAGAGCTGTGAACAGTTCTTTATTACTTGCATTACTCATTGGTGTGACCAAATCCTAGAATTTCTGTAAAGAATTACGGATGTTCCTTCTCCCTCACCTTTTATACATTGTGCAAGCTGTTCTATGTTTATCTCCAAAATGTTTTTTGAGCAATTAGACAAATGCAAACATTTCTTTGGACAAACAAACATCATTGAGTTTCTTGGATTGCTTTTACTCTTCCTAAAACTCTGGTTGGTTTGGCAGTTCCCATTGCAGAATTATGTTACCTTCTGGTGATTTTAAACCGACAAACATTTCTTAAATGATAAAATTTGTCTTGCCTGGAGGGAGAGTTTTTTGGTAAAACGCAGGTATTGAGAGGACTGTATCAGACACTCTTGATTAGAAATGCATCTTTTTGCACAGGTACATAAGTACAAGTTTGTTGTGTTAGCTGGAGCAAGGCCTTCTTAAAATAAAAATAAAATATGTGATCAGTTGTGTTATTGGTTATACAATAGGAGATACTAGCTGCTTTTGGAGCTCTGGAGGATGTCTGTCTGCTAATTCCTATCGAGGTTTTAGTCCCAGAAGAAGTTTATACTCCAAACGGGGTATAGAAGTGGAAATGAAGATGACAGGACATTCTGTATGAGTTGGAATGGGAATTGTTTAGAAAGAGTTAAGAAAATAAAGCCAGAGAGACTCACCGTTTCTTAACTATTTAGGCCAAGGAATGGTTAACGATTGTGTTTATGTCCTGGTTATAGTAGCTTATAAATACAGTGCAGTACAGAAATTCTTACAATTAGAGAATTCTGTTGTTTCCTTTTTTTTTTTTTTTTTTTAAACAAGTTTATTGTTTTAACATATAAGAGAAATATCATAACAATTTTATACAAATAATTAAAAATAGGTATTATTATAATATTCAACAAAACAACTAAAGTATTTACAAAGACATCCACTACAATCAGATCAATTAATTAAACTAAAATACTGTGCTATTGAAATTAGAATTTTTTTAACAAATTTTGTAAATTATCCCATACAATAAAATGTGATGTTTTTCTAGTTGTTCTCATTCTAATTGTGCTTATTTCCATATGACACATTATATTCATAACATTTTTAAATTCATTGAACGAAGGAGGTGTATCTGAAATCCAATTTCTAGTTATTATTTTCCTAGCCACTGCTAGGATAGACCATAACAAGGGAAGCTTAATCTTTTTAACACATTGAGGTACAGGTGTGTTGGATAATATAAGAGACTTAGAAATAATGAAATTATCTGTAAAAAGAGCCTGCAGAAATTCATTAATTGACTTCCAGTATTCTTTCAACTTCATACAGTCATAAAACATATGAGCCCAGTCAGCATTAATTTCTACATTACATCTCTTACATAGATTATCTTTATTATTAATTTTATTCATCATCAAAGGTGTATAAAAAGATCTATGTAAAAATTTCCATGTATAAAGTCTCCAGACAATGGAAGATGTAGTTCTATAAGCAGATTCCAATATATATTGTTTATCTTGTTGAGTTGGTGGGTCCCCATTAATAGAGGTGAAATAATTCCAGTATGAATCTACATTGTAAAAAGTTTCTTGTCTGATAATTTTATGTATATATGAAAGTTTACCTTTATCAGAAACTTTATGCTGTAAATTTATTATCAAGTAATCAATCAGTTTTGGAATAGATTCTTTAACTGTTATAGACATTAGATCTATTCTATCAATGAGATGTTGTCTAAAGATCTGAACCTCTAACCAGCAAGTTTCTCTTAGATCAAATTCTTGTTTTAAGAAATCTAGATTTTTAACTTTATTATCAGATATCAGCTGATACCAGTACTTTAGATTATTATCTATAGCTAAATGAGCTTCTTCAGAAGTAGATGACATAAGCATACCCTGAGTATAAATTATAGGGAATACAATAAAATTCCATTCCCTATACTTAGGGTGCATGAATATAAAGTTACGATAACTAATAATAATATTTAATGGGTAACAGACCATATGTTTAGGTGTAATAGGTGAAGTACAAAATTCCTTTAGCAACCACAACATGAAGTTATTTATAATCATATTTTTATGTGTTAAGGAGATTTTCATGAAGTGCATACTAATTAGCTCCCAATAATCTTTCCATTTTATGACATATGACCGATCTGTTAATGAAGTTATAACTTTTATAATAGAAGAGATAATATGTAAACTAAAGTCTGGAAAAGAAATACCCCTTGAGACCAGCTATTAGTATGTTTCTTTAATGCAATCCTAGGTCTATTAGGTGCCCATAAGAAATTTAACATTAGTGTATTCAGTTTCTTGATAGTTATTTTTGTAGGTGAAAGTATTATTGATTGTATTAAGTATAAAATCTTGGGGAATATTATCATTTTAATAATTGTAAGTCTCTCCTCCATAGTAAAAACATATTATTCCAGGTATTAAAAAGATTTTGTATATTAAGAAAACAGGTATTATAGTTATTATATATAATAGATTTAATATCTTTAGATAGTATTATACCTAAATAAGTTATCTGACCTGAGTTGGGTACATATTTAGTAAAATCACTAATGAGAGTATTTTTTCGTGTATATATAGGTAGTATTTTAGTTTTTTCTTCATTGAATATTAAACCAGAAATACTTTTAAAATTCATCATTTTATCAAATAAAGACTGCATAGAAGAATTAGATCCTGCTGATGTAATTAGAACATCATCTGCAAAAAGTTGAATTTTTGATGTTGCATTTTCTTCTATTTCAAAACCCTCTATGTCAGTACTGTTTCTAATCAAATTAGCCCAAGGCTCCATTACTAAAGTGAATAATAGTGGAGAAAGTGGACATCCTTGCTTTGTACCTTTAAGAATGGGTATTTTTTGTGAAACATATGTTCCTACCTTAATATAAGCCAGCGTTCCTTTGTATAAATGCTCAATTAAATTTACAAATGCATCAGAGAAATTTGTGCACTTCAGTAAGGTAAACAGATAGTCCCAACTTACTGAATCAAATGCTGAACCTATATCAAGACTAATAAGTGTTAAATCTTTCTTTCTCCTATTTGCAAAATCAATTAATGTTAAAGTTCTTCTTATATTATCAAAAGTATTTCTATTTACAATGAAGCCTGTCTGATCTATGTCTATAATGCCGGGCATAATTGTCTTCAATCTATCAGCAAAAATACTCATAAACATTTTATAATCAACATTAAGTAATGAGATGGGTCGATATGAAGAACATCTAGTTGGATCTTTATTAGGTTTTAAAATTGGTGAAATAAATGTATATTGCCAAGATGGGGGGGGGGGGTTATTAACTCAGTTTGGGCCAGAATAAAAACCTTATGTATTAATGAATATGTAGTTTTAGAAAGGATTTTATATATCTCTGGTATAATACCATCATTACCCGGTGCTTTGTTTGATTTAAGCGTATTTATTTGTGTAATAACTTCTGTATATGAAATACTCTTGTCCAATAGTTTAATCTGTTGTTTATTAAGCTTTTTATTCATGTTTGTGGTTATAAACTCCTTTATTTTATCTTTAGGTTCCATGTTAATGTTGTTATGGTTAATCTTGTGAAAGTGATTTCTAAATTCATCCAGTATTTCTGGTATACTAGAAACATTCTTCTTTTCCTTAGAGAAAAGATTTCTTTGATATGGTTTTGTTTATTCAATCTTTTGTTTTATTTTTAAGTCTATGTAAGTATTTGGGGCTTATTGAATAAGACAAAACTTGTATTTCTCTAAAGTTATTTTAACTTTATGAGTTAAAATTTCTTTGTATTTCTCATTTAGTTTGTTTATTTCTTCAATAACTTTCTTGTCCATAATATTTTCTTTATTATTATGTTTATAAGAGTCTAGTTTACTTTGAATATCTAACAATTCCTTATCCCAAGATTTCCTTTTGTTATTATACCATCTGATACTTTGTCCATATAGATATGATTTTAAGGCATCCCAAACATAGACAATGGAGACTTCAGGAGTATTATTTATGTCTAGAAAATGTTGTACTTCTGAAAGTATATATTCTTTATAGTCTTTTAGCTGAGTTAAGTATGCTGGTATCCTTTTGATCTGAACATTATGAGTATTTTTATCATGAATTCAAAACAATTGAGTTATGATCAGATATAGGACATGAAATGATTTTGGAATTAATTAAATCTGTTACCATCTGGTTAGAAATAAAGATCCTATCTATTTTTGAATAAGTTTTGTATCTGTTAGAAAAAAGGTGTATGGTAATGATTTTGACTCTATCTGATTATTAATATCATTCAAATGATAAGAATTAGCAAAATCATTTAAATGTTTTGCATTAGATGTAATTCTTCTTTTCTTTATAGTGGTAGTATCACTTTCATGTAGTATACAATTAAAATCACCAGCTAAAATAATATCCCCTATAGAGAATGATATGATCTTATCAATATGATGTTTCACTGTATTAATACCAATTCCAGGTATCCAGTATACATTAATTAAAGTGTAAGTCTTCCCATTAATTTGTATTGTAACCATACAAAACATTCCTTTGTCATCCTGATAAGACTTAATGGTTTTAGGAATGGGCATACTTTTATTCCATAAAATAGCCACTCCTCTTTTTTTCTGAGTGTGCACTGAACTAACCAATACTGCATACTTATTAGTGGCTAGTTTATCAATATCTTTTTTCAAGAGATGGGTTTCTTGCAGGAAGACTAGATTGGCCTTGTGTAGATTAATGTATCTTATTAGGCTTGCCCTTTTACACGGATTATTCAATCCATTAATGTTTAAAGAAATTCCTTTTAAAGATGCCATTTGGCATTTTTAAAACTCAAGAATCTTATGATCGAAATAACAAATAACAAGATAAATAATGTTACATCTCCTCTTTTAGGTGTACCTTTAAATATA
>NC_056751.1:603642092-603654592 GCF_019279795.1 Protopterus annectens
GCCCACACAGTCTAAAGCATTTCTATATATTAATAAAGAAAAGAAAAAGAGAGTAGAAAATAAAAGGGAGTGAGGCAGAAATAAAAAAATGTAAGAGAAAGCTGTAAGAAGTATATACAATGGAATGTTACTTACTGTTTATATTAATAGAGTTAAAAATAAAACATATTATTTACTCTTATTTAGTTCTGATTATTATTAGTTAAAGCATGACAGATTATTTACAAACAAGCATAAGCAGTATAATCAAGAAAGTATAATTAGAAATAGCATTTGAAGAACTTATAAACTTTTACAAGAAATAAATATGTTATTATTCTATTAATGATATTTTCATTACTGTTCTCTCCCTGCCCTCCCCACCCTTTACCCACTACATAATCTAAATAGAATGTCATTGTTTAAACAAAGAAAATAATAAAAGAAGGAAAAAAAAAAGGTAAAGATAAAAAAAGTATCAAATTACTAACCTTACTTTTTTCAGAAAGAAAAACAAATAGAGTCACAGCCTGCCATTAAATCCTCAGGCATTTTGACTGGTTATGAAACAAAACATTTCTTTGCACATAGAGAATAACTTTGATTAAATCTTTTCCAAAATATTTGTGGCTTTCTGGAAATGCAGGAACTATATTCAAAAAGATTAATAATGAACTAAAATGATGAGAGAGAAAAAACATATAACAAATCATTTGTTTTTAGTCTCTTCTTCTTCTCTGAAGTCTTCCAGGAAGCTTCAGTTGCCAATCTCTTTAATGAAGAACTAGCCCATTCCATTTCTTCTATTTTATCCAAAATCCTTTTTTCTTTGACAAACAGTAAAGCAGAGTCTAAATCATCGAAGACCTTAGGACCATCAGGAAGGAAGATTTTAAGCTTGGCAGGAAACAGAAGGTATGTTTTAAACTGTGCTTTTTAAGCTCCCTTATTAGTGGCAGAAAAACTTTTCTTTTAGCAATTACCATGGAAGAATAGTCATTGTCAAAACGCACAGTTGTCTCATTAAACTTAACAGGAGCTTTAGCCCAAGCAGATTTAAGAACCATCTCTTTATCAAAAGATGATAGAAATCTAACTATAATTGATCTAGGATAGTTTTTGTTAGAGTTAGTATTAGCTATAGATCTATGTGCTCTTCGATACCAAAAGAGAATGCTTCTGGTAAATCTAAAGTTTTAGGGAGCCATGTTGTTAAAAAAGAAGTAATATTGTTACCTTCAATATTTTCTGGCAGTCCAAAAATCCTAATGTTATTGCACCTAGATCTATTTTCCAGGTCATCCAGCTTTGTTTGTAAATGTGTATTTTGTTTCAGCAGAAACTCAATGTTGATTTCCTGTTCTTGTATTTTATTTTCCATGTCATTCACAGCTTCTTCTATGCCTGTCATCTGGATCTTCTGTTGTTGCAGGTCCATATGTAACAAGTCTATTTGTTTTGTAGTTTTTCTATGAAAGTGTCTATTTTAGTATCCATTTTATCCATCTTAGCAGTAAGTTGCTGGACTATAATTATCAGAGACTGAAGTTCTTTCTTGATGCTGGAGTCTTGAGAATTTGTCTTACTGTAACTCATTTCAGACTGATAAACTGACAGGAAAATTTCCAAAGTAATTTCTGACAGGAATATTATTAAGATTTCCTTTCTTTTTTAGATATAGTTCAAGAACTATATAAAACAAACATATTTAGAAAGAAAATTACTTCAAGAATTAATTTTTTAAGTAATTAATTCCTGTCAATGTAATGAAATTGGTGGAGCTGAAGAAATCTGCTGCTATCCTGTGTTCATCCTTGGCCACGCCCCCCCAAGAATTCTGTTGTTTCTGACAGTAGCTTTGCTTTTCAGTAAGTATAAACAACATGGCTTATTCTCTTCTTCCCTGTATTTCATGACATTGGTAATATGCTGTTTGGTGATGTTTAGACCAAAGCTGATATGTATGTAGCATCCCATTCTTAATCTGGGGAGGCAATCAAAGAAAGTTTCTTCATTCTGACTCTCAATTTGCACATTAGTACCATGTTATGTAAAAGATTCAGGCAAGCTGTGTTCAAGATTTTCACAGCTTCTTCAAGATACAGAGCCTATTTAACAAATCTTAGCACTCATATAGAGGTTCTTATCTCAGACTTTTCATATTCCTGTTATATAACAGAATTTTCCTCTGAGTGAATTTTATCATGACTCAGCTTTGACAATTACTACTCAGATATTGGGAAGTACCATTATCAAGATTCATTCTACTCTACTCTGTCTTCCAGTTGTATTAATTCTAGTAGGAAGTTTGGCTAATTGAAAGATACTAGAAAATAGTATACCAATGTCTCATGCATTAAATCACCTGTTCACACCAGACCTTCTGGGAAACATTTCAGAAGAGTCTGAAGCTGCTTGAAAGACTTTCAGTAATCAGGCTTATTCCAAGTATTGTAAGTGGTTTTCTATTGGAGCAGAGTGGTATTTCATACTGCCTCATTACCTTATAGGTGAAAGGGAGCAATCTTAGGAACCTACTTGACTTGAGTCTTACATATTCTGTAGCCAAGGTACATGTTTCGGCCATCTCAGTGAACAAGAACCTTGTTGAAGGCAGAACTATGGCCCAGAACCAGCTTGACAAGTAGTTCCTGAAGGGAATTTTGCATCCTTGCTCACATTTTGAGTAACCCTTCTCCTATTTTAAATGTGAATCTTATTACTGACAGGTTATCTTCTGCTTGAAGCACAAGGTTTGTTAGTAATGAAACTCAGGTCTTGACAGATGTTTTTCTTTATCTCAATTTTCTATGCCTGCATGATGTATGAGATGCAGGCTTTTACTGTAGTGAAACCTATTTGGTCTTTCACAAGGTGTGAGTATTCATTAATATAACACACATTTTCTCTTCAAAGTAGTATCAGATCTGCCTTAAATCAGTGCACTCTTCTGCCTGTTTGGTTTCCAGGGGCAGAATCCGGGAAATAAAGAGCCCTTCACGTCCTTGATGGATTTTCATAAATATAAAAGATTTAGGAATAAGGGTAACTGTTCAGAATGCTGAATCCTGGCCGCATCTATCTTAGCAAAAAAATAAATAAAGCGCTCTTTCCAGAAGAAAAAAAAAGTCCACTTATGTGTTTAAGCAGATCTTTACTCAATGATGTGTGAGAGTTCTTGTCTGATTCTAAACTGACAACTGAGCAGATAAAATAGTATTATTCCAGGGGAGGTACCAGGTCTGCCTAGGTAGAGATATCTTGGTTTGTGGAAAAATTAAGCCACCATTTGTATAGCAAATGGAAAGGGGCTGAACTTTGTGTATCCATGTTACCCTGAAGTTACAAAGTCTTGAATTATTTTTAATTTTAACAGTGTCATGTATCTCTCACAAACAGTATACGACAGAAGTGATAAACCACCACCTTGCTACAACTTAAAGAAGCAAAAATTAAAAAAATAAATAAATAAAAAGGAAAAATAATGACAGAATTCAGTTAGAAAGTAATCATTCAGAAACACACATGCCCTTAGGCTTCCTCAGGTTCATCTCAAAAGTACACTGCAGTTTTACATGTATAATGTGGAATTATTATAAGTATATATATTGTACAAGGCTCATAGTTTTAGAATTTGTTGTGCCCTATTTCAATGGGCTTATGCTGCTGAAAGTATGCAGTGAAACAAAAAGTCCTGTGTTGCTGAAAGCATGCAGTGATGCTGAGAATCCCATCCCAGAAATAACCTAACATTCAGCATGAGATAAGTGGTTTAATATATAACTTGTGTAGTTTTCTACAATTCATTCATTAATTTGTTTTCGTTTTCCCACTTTATCCAATTCATACAATTATCAGCATCTTACTGCATTGTTATGGAATATTCTTCCCAGCTGATTTTGTGAATCTGAAAGTGACGTCAGCACACTGATATCTGCCACTCTGTATATTTTATTTTTTATGATTATATTGTTCTCCTTTCTTGAATGTAAGTGAAGTTTGCGCACACATATCCATCACTGTTGTATAATGTAATGAGAATGAAACTTTGTATGCTGTAGACTGCCGTGTGAATGCAACCCTGTACACTGTATGCAAATGTGGGGTTTATTATAGCAATAGCCCACGCCTGGGTATGGGTAATGCTGGATTTACCCACGGTTGGCGTGGTTCACCCGAGGGACCAAACAAAGCCAACCGTGGGCAAATCCAGCATTACCCACACCCAGAAGTGGGTTATTGCTATTATACAATGACATTATTTAAGAAAAAAAATAATTACTTTTCTTAAATAATGGCATTGCATAATGCCTCCTTGCTGCCCTTCCGCAGCTGTCTGGTATTCCGCGGATGTTCTGATGTACTGTGCATGCCTACGCAGTACATCAGAGCTGTGGGCAAAAGCAACAGAGAAAGCAAGATCTCCATTGCTTTTTACTGTTTTGCTATGTTAAATGGGTTTAACATAACGAGACAGCTTTAAAAAAAGCAACAGAGAATCTCCGTTGCTTATTTTAAAGCTGTCTTGCTATGTTAAACCCATTTAACATAGCGAGACAGTTTTTTAAAAAGCAACGGAGAAAGCAAGATCTCCGTTGCTTTTTACAAACTGTTTCGCTATGTTAAATGGGTTTAACATAGCGAGACAGCTTTAAAATAAGCAACGGAGATCTCCGTTGCTTATTTTAAAGCTGTCTTGCTATGTTAAACCCATTTAACATAGTGAGACAGCTTTAAAAAAAGCAACGGAGATCTCCGTTGCTTTTTTTAAACCTGTGTTGCTACGTTAAACTCCTTTAACATAGCGAGACAGTGTTTTAAAAAAGACTTATACTAATGGAAAAAGTCCGGGCGAACGGACCTTTTTCCATTAGTATAAGTCGATTTACAACATGCACGCTGACCAATCAGCGTGCACGTTTTGGAATATTAATGGGGGGGTCATGGTATAATTTGCTGTTTTGTATGATATTTGTTCTCGCTCTGTGTATTGTATCATACCTGTTAATCTTTTAGAGCAAAAAATCTGGACAAAGCCTAAAATAATGAGGGGGAGGAGGTCAGCGCCCCGCATTAGGAGCAAATTTTAAATATTGCTCTTATAAACTTCTAAAGTTGCTATAATAACAGGATTAGTGTTAGCAAGCATTTTCTGAAGGAAATGAAGTCTGAAACTGGTGTCTGCTATTATTTAGTTACTTTAGTCCTCAGTGATTTGTTAGAATACCACAATTTTTATGAGGATCAGATCAAAAATATGAGGCAACAATCTGGACAGGTATGTATATATCTTATGTGTAAATATTTTTGTCATTTGGAGTTTTTCTCTGAGGGCCTTTACTGAAAAGGGGTTTTATTGCTCTGTTAGACTTTCCTAGTAATCAAATGAGAGTATAAAAAACAAATAATAAATAACTGCATAATCCATTTGGCTTTTGTGAGCTAATGCCATTGTGGTTCAGCCCATGACCTTTCAAAGAATATCTGTCAAGATGATGCTTATGTAATTGTTATGGTCAGATGCAACTGCACTCCCCAAACCTCAGTGTACTTTATCTGAGTAGCAACCAGCCAAGTGAACTGCAGGGTTTACTATAATTTTTTTGAACGGAGATGCTCCACAGATGGACAATTCAAAACTGAGATGTTTGAATGTCCATCTTGCTGAAAATCTCCTTGTTCGAAAGTTTATATCAGTGACTGTACTGTGCATTCACTGATATAAACTTGACGTACCATACAGAGATCGTGGTACAGTGCGGTGTGGAAACTCATCCATTTCCTCACTATAGTGTGATCTCGGAGTTATAATATATACTTAGCAGGGGGTGTGGGGGGCATAGGGGGGCTTGTCTCCCTGCAAAAACGTGATGTGAGGTATAGGAGTTTCATTTACATGAGCTCCTATATGGACATTATGTGATATTTTCAGACACAATGTCGAATCTGCTGAAGTCAGTCAGCTGATTCGACATTGTGCCTTAGCAGTGATGTAGTTTTTCACTGTTGTGAGTCGGTCTTGCAAACGGTATTTATTTTGCCGTTCGCAAAAATGATAGTAAACCAAACTGCAGTATGCTAGCCATGAGTTACTGAAACTCAAAAACTGAAAGTAGTTACTGTTTTTTTTTTTCTGAAGGAGATAAACCCTTTTGCACCCTGTGATGTTTTATTGTTTAAGTCTGAGGGTGTATAACTTTGGGGAACTGTATTATATATATTTATAGATAACAATATTTACCTTTACCACTGGTTGTGCAATCACAGAATTAAGATATAAAAGTTTTGGGGTATTAGGGTGCAAGTAATAGTCGCAGTCTCTAAATCAAAGACTGAAGAGGGTTGTCCCCTACATATACAGTGTTCAGACTGCACTGGATGGTGTCCACTGCTTTTAACTTTATAGACACTTTTTTCATTTGGTAAGCATTATTTTAATATGCAGGGGTTTAATCAGCTGGTTGTCAAGCAGATAAACTGGAGCCATGCAGCTTTGTGTACTTGGACTGCTATAACTTATCAACGGAGTTTAGAAACGTATCCCATTATCAACAACTTGCGCAAAAGTACGGGTAACAGCTTACACTTCTGAAATGTATCCCATTACCAAAAACTTACTTAGAATTATTGATAAGTGCTTAATGAGGCTGTCTTTGATTCAGTATTATAAAAAACAAAACACATAAGATGTCTCAAGGAACAATGGAGTTTCTGTTTTAGTTTTATTCAGTGTGGCTGTAATTACAATTTCTGTATTTCTGGGTGTTTCATTCTCTGTCTGGATAATAGGCTCTTGTTTAAATGTAAGTATTTTCAAATTATTACCAATTTTTTTGGCTAGAATATCAGATACATCCCATGGTTTAAAGATTACTCTATTGTTTCACAACAGACTGCTGCTACTTGAGTTTTTTATTTTAGTTTCTTGATCTAGTTAAAGAGCTTATTACGCTCAGACATTGGTACTCAACTAATTTTATCATCTAGGCTAAAGGATTTGATGACTCCTGAATCTTTTGACATTTATTTAACCATGGCATATTCTGAGGTCCAGTGATCTTTTTGAATGCCATGTAAGTAGCTTTGTCTTCCATATAATTTGTTGTCTTTATGGTTTCACCATAAGAGTTTACCTTTACATTTACCTGTGTACTTGCCTCATTTTGTTATATGTCCTTGATTGCAAAAGTTGATGTTATTTGAAATATCTGCTGATGTGTATCCTAAGTCATGACTATTTTATTTGACTATAAAGCTACCTTACTTGGCCTGGATTACATTTTAGTTGTAAATGCTCTCCCTGAATCTTTCAGGTAGATACCTTTCACTGAGCATATGTGTATCAATCAATTACTTCAACAAAAGTAGCATTTTTCATAGAATATATTGCAAAATAGTAGGGCTTTGCCAGTGCATTCCACTTCATTTGCAGTATCATCAGCTGCAGATGTAGTTCAGTGATTAGAGGTACTGACTGATGTCCATGATGATCACTGACCTGATATTAGTGACATCATTTAAAAGGACACTTGTCAAAGTTTAGGGCAGCGTTCCAGTCACTAAGTACATTGATCTTTCTGCAGTGAGCATTACATCAATCAGCATGTTCTCGGCTTCATCACAAGGTATGCAGTAAATGCCTTACCACCAGACCACGAAAGTGAAGTGGACTAAACTTGTAGGCTTCCTAGTGACTTCTGCTTCCTCTAAAATGCATTAAACTCTGCATGTAAATAAACATAAATCATGGAAACATTATTTTTGGATAGATGTATTTACTCTCTTTAAATGGCTTTGTAGTCGGTTACCTAGCCTGTTCAGTAACAGTACATGTAGAATTAATAGGTAATAGTAAGTTGATTGCTATTTTAATGAAAGGCAGGAACCTACAAAGCAATATATTCAGTACAGAACTGTAGCCCTGTTCAGATCCCCAGACTGATGCCCCTCAACTCAAGGTCTGGTCCGAGGAATAGGCTGTATAAATGCTCCATTTTCCTTGACATTATTTGCACTTTATGACTTCCCCCTAAGTGGCCCATTGCAGGTGACAGCCTGAGAATCCATGCCCTTATTATGCCTTGACTACTCTTATGATGACTTCTTTTTGATTAGTTTAATATAGATCACTGTGATTAATTTGCAAATGCATTATCCAGTTTTTTGTACTATTAACTGTGGGAGGGTGGCAGCAGAATGTCGAAATATATCAAATACATTAGTCTTTGTATTCAGTTTTGTGTTTTACCTTTAAACTGTACAGGTGAAAAATTGCCCAGTTCACTTGGGCCACTTGCTATGCACAACTATTCAACACCAGTATACTATTACACTACATTTCTTGTGATCTCTGCCACATTACCTTTATTTACTCTTTTCAGTGTAACCTGAAGCAGTATTATTGACTTCAGCAATTATCTGGCCCTAAAAAAGAGTAACTGTACAAATTAACAAGTTCAGATTACACTAAGAATTTCTTCTTTCTTCTGCTGCTGCTAATACTCAAGTAAGTGTCACTCCGACCCCCAATACCATAGCACACCTTTCGCCTTTGTGAGTCCACCTTTATTTCCAGAGGCCCCAGTTCCATAGTGGTTGGATTTGTAGAATTATACCGCTCCCTCTCTCTTTCTAATTCTTTCAAGACTCGGATCTGCCTGCTGTAACACCGTACATCTTGCCTATTTCTGTCTGCAGATTAGCATTGTGTGTGTGTGTGTGTGTGTGTGTGTGTGTGTGTGTGTGCGCGTGTGTGTTGCTAGGCAATTAATCAGCCAGCTGAAGATCAGCAAAATGCATAACTTCCCTTTCAAGTGTTCAAGCAGTCTTCTGGGAAATCATATCTCATGACGGGTCTACTTCAGTAGATAGAAATACCACTTACCCAAAACCCAGATAAGTGAGATGAAAAGGCCAACAGCATGAGAACACTGACTTACCACTCCAGGTAAGTAAACACTTGGCGATCCTTGAAAACAAATGAAACTGAACGAAAGCAAACCAACTAATGTGGGGGCTGCACCCCCCAAATAAATATACCAACTCCAAGATTGCTCTACTGCAGGGTAAGGGGCAAAGTTCGACAGGATGGCTGAACATTTACTTACCTGGAGTGGTGAGTCAGTGTTCTGGGACGTCAGTGTTCTTGTACTGGTGGCCTTTTCGTCTTGGTTATCTGAATTTTGGGTAAGTGATATTTCTGTCTACTGAAGTAGACCCCTCATGACACCTCTTGTGTAACCCTGCCAGATGAAACAAATCCAGAGCCCCAGAATAGTTTGAGTGGTAAAGATTAATGAAGCATATAGTAAGCTGAGAAGTTGAAGTGTTGTGACTGTAGCTTGCATCTCTTGTTCTGTAAGGCATGACTTTGATTTATAAAACATTCCTACTTGTTCATTAGTTGTAGATATATAGTATATTTTATATGATGGTCAGCCCTTACATTCTGATCTATAATTACTCTGAGCAATCTAGTTTGGGTATCCTGTTCAACTGAGATATCATCTATGTACTAAACAAGGGTGGGGTCAGCTACTCCTTCATGCATATCATTTATAAAGATGTTCGACAGCAGTGATCTGATAACTGGCCCTTGTGGTACCCCAGCTGTGATGGAGTGGTAGTAGGGTACATGCTGACCCAATGCACACTTTAAGTTTGATTACTGAAATTGTTTTAAACCAATTTACTGTACTCCTGTTTGTGTTTAGGGAGATTAATCTGTTTATGATCAGCAGAGAAGAGCCAGTGTCCAATACTTTGGCTATATCATAGGAAGAAAAAAGCAGCTACTTCACCTTATTTTTTGTGCTGGTATTGTATTCAGAAATGAAAATATAGCATTTTCTTTGCTATGACATGGATGGAAAC
Organism: Protopterus annectens; assembly: GCF_019279795.1. Classification (NCBI taxonomy): domain Eukaryota; kingdom Metazoa; phylum Chordata; order Ceratodontiformes; family Protopteridae; genus Protopterus; species Protopterus annectens. The sequence continues at coordinate 603,651,945 of NC_056751.1, forward strand.
CAGTTGTCTAGAAGATATTAAATTATATTTTATTAGGTTGCCATTGAGTTGCTTGTGTATACATTTTTTAGGAAATTTAGAATGATGTGATGGGGTGGCTGCCAGTCACTATATAGTTATGTCTGTTGAGATATGGCTTTTATGAAGGGGGGTTATGTTTGATTATTTCCCCATAATTTGTGCATATTTTTCTTGTATGGGTCTATTTGTAAGTATAACAATTGGATATAATATAGCTTTGGCTTCTGTGCTAATGGGCTAAAGTTGGTATTAACATCTTGAAAAAGTTTTTCATTCATTTTACTGAGGCTGGGTGTAAGGTGAATGAGACATTTTCATTCAGCAACAGGTATTGAGTATGTTAGATTTCTGTTAGTACTTAATGAGGTTTCTGTTTGTATGGCATGAATTCATCTTATATAGGCAATATTTTAATTGGAATAATTTGATAGTGGATTAAACAAGGACTGTTTACATGGCTTGATAAGTTTATTAATAGTTTGACAAACCTGTTTTGAATTACGTATGTTAGAAGACAGTACCGAATTGAAATTATTTTATAAGGTGTTTTATATTGCTGTGGTTTTGAAGATGTTGGGTGTCTTTGCCAGTCCTTCCCAATTTTGCTTGTAAACATCATGTGTATAGTTTTGAGAGTTAGCCAGGGAGCAGATATATGATTAAACCACTTTCTCTGTAGAAGGCTTATGAATTAAGTATGTTTAGAAAATATTTATTGAAAAAGTCTAAATCACCAAGCTGAAGATGCTTAATATGTGTCCAGTTACACTGTGCGATTAAAGAGTTAAAGAGAGATTTTTAAAAGTGTTATTTGGATCAAACACAATTATATGTGATACATTTTTGTATTTTTATAGATTTATGTGGCGTTATGATTGTCTGTTTTGCCTGACAGTATTCCTTATTCAGTGTAATTATTGGGATTACTAGTCAATTGCTAGGCAAGTATGCTCTCTTTACCTGTTAATTTATCTGTCCTAGATGGCTCTAATGTTAAGGGCAGTAGCGGTGGTACAATGGTTAGCATTGCTGCCTCACAGCAAGAGGTTCTCCGGTTCGATCCTCAGCTGGGGTGCATTCTGTGCAGAGTCTGCATATCCTCCCTGTGTTCGTGTGGGTTTCCTCTGGGTGCTCCAGTTTTCTTCCACATCCCAAAGACATGCTGTAAGTGGATTGGACACTCAAATTGGCCCTAGGCTTGAGTGCGTGCATGTGTGTGCCTTCTGTGGAAGGTTAGGTGTCGAACTGGCAACTCGACACTGTAAAACACTGCTGACAATCATGAGCGGACAAGTGATCTGCTGTGGTGACCCCTAACCGGGAAAAGACGAAAGAAGAAGAAGATGGCTCTGTTAGCTGATTAAAACCAGGTATGTTTATGTTTTTTTTCTGCTTTTGTATTTGTATTGGAGAGGATTTAGGCCAATGTATTATAATGTCAAAATGTGATGTCCTATTTTATTTTTGTTTTATCCCATGAGAGCATGTCTTCTAAGATACTGATGTTTTTAGTGGAGTTTGGGGCTAAATTGATTGCAGTTATGTGAAGTACTTATGTGAGAATTTAGGGAGATTTAGGTTAGATTTATGTATCTGGAGTTAATATCTATGCATAACTGCAGTTCTTGATCTTTTACACTGTCCATCTATTCTTATTACACTGTATCCCGGACACAATATTTCATAATTTCTTTTCTTTATTTTTAACCATGTTTCAGTAATAGGCAGTATGTCAGGCTCATATCAGAGTGTCAAGCTGCATACGTCTATGATTTTGTTGCAGATGTTTCAGACATTATAGATTTTAGTCCTTTAAGTGAGTTCTGGAATTCAATGTTAAAAATGTTTTATTGTGGGCAATGGCTCATAGAATTCGTTCTGTATCACCACACAGATAAAATTAATAAAAAACGAGTGAGTGCTTTTGATGGAAATGTAGTTTCTAAAATAATCTGTCATTTTGTTTAATTAACAACTGTATTTAAGTATTTAATTTTGTCCTAGTTATATGAGCAGTATTAAATAATTGACTGCTTATTAATATATTGATATTATTTAGTTTTTTTGTTTCATGACGATAAATAGTTTATATGGCAATTTTCAAAATTTAATAACATTTATTAGCAGGTGGTAAAACAGCTTAATAGCAGTGCTAATGCTGAATAAATACACTTTGGTTAGTGTGTTTGTTAGAGTTCAGTTTTGCACAGTGAGTATTGTAAGTCAAATTTAACAGACTGTAGACAGATGTTTGTGTCTGTTTTATACAAGAATTTGGTGTTTAAATGCTAACGTTTTGACTGATACCTGCTTTGGTAGATGTAACTGTGTGTGTCATTATCCTAGTGATCTTTGAGTATGTGGACTTAATTAGTGATTAGGGTTTGATAACTATAATTATACAACTACTGGGGGAGCCCACTGGAAGAGGCTGTGGATGGAGGCAGAAGGAGAGTGAAATGCACCACCCATCAGATCTGGTGGTAGCCAATCAGTATGCACACGCAAACAACAGAAACTGTGGGTGATACAGTGGTCAAGTAACCGCATGGTGTAATAAATAACTCTTAAGAAGTACTATGAAACTGTCAGTTTGGTTATTTTTAATTTATGGAAATATCAGTGTA